>NW_022589727.1:21927781-21954016 GCF_004348235.1 Phoca vitulina
AGAAGAAGAAGAAGAAGAAGAAGAAGAAGAAGAAGAAGAAGAAGAAGGAAGAAGAAGGAAGAAGAAGAAGAAGAAGAAGAAAAGAAGATAGCATAAAGGGAAGAATGAAGGGGGGGAAATCGGAGGGGGAGATGAACCATGAAAGAGACTATGGACTCAGAGAAACAAACTGAGGGTTCGGGGGTGGTGGTGGAGGGATGGGTTAGCCTGGTTATGGGTATTAAAGAGGGCACGTACTGAATGGAGCACCAGGTATTATATGCAAACAATGAATCATGGAACACTACATCAAAAAAAAAAAAAAAAAAAAGAATGATATAGTGTCCTCCTGTGTCTCTAAGTACAGTCTTTAGCTTAAAATCTAATTTGTCTGATATGAGAATTGCCACCCCAGCTTTCTTTGAGGTCTGTTGGCATGAAAGATGGATCTCCATCCCTTCACTTTCAGTCTGGATGTATCTTTAGGTTCAAAATGAGTCTCTTGTAGACTGCATATGGTTGGGTCCTGTCTTTTTATCCAATCTGCAACCCTGTGCTGTTTTATGGGAGGATTTAGGCTGTTCACGTTGAGAGTGATTATTGAAAGATATGAATTTATTGTTATCATCTTGTCTGTGAAGACCTTGTTTTTTAGATTGTCTTTGTAAATTTCTGTTCTATATCACTCTTGGGATCTCTCTCCTTTTATAGAATCCCCCTTAATAGTTCTTGCAGGATCGGCTTAGTGATCACATATTCTTTCAGTTTCTGCCATTCTTGGAAGCTTTCCATGTCTCCATTCATTCTAAATGACAGCCTTGCCAGATAAAGTATTCTTGGCTGCATGTCTTGCCAGGCCTTTCTGGCTTGCCAGGTGTCTGTAGATAGGTCTGATGTTATTCTGATATTCCTCCCTCTGTATGTAAGGCATCTCTTCCCCCTAACTGCTCTTAAGATGGTTTTCTTGGTTCTAAGATTTGCAAGTTTTACTATTACATGCTGGGGCATTGGTCTGCTCTCCTCGATCTTCGGAGGGGTCCTCTCTCCCTCTAGGACACGAGTGCTTGTTTCATTCCCCAGATTAGGGAAGTTCTCAGCTATGATTTGCTCAAATATATCTTCTAGTCCTCTCTCTCTCTCCACCTCCTCAGGAATCCCAATAATTCTGACATTGGAACGTTTCATGGCATCACTTATTTCTCTCATTCTGTTTTCATGGATTTTAAGCTGTTTATCCCAGGCCTCCTTGTTTTCTTTCTTTTCTATCAGTTTTTCTTCTAGATCACTAATTCGTTCTTCTGTCTCATTTACCCTAGCTATTACAGTATCCAGATTAGATTGGATCTCATGGATAGCATTTTTAAGTTCTGCCAGTTCAGCTCTCATTTCTGCCCTTAGGGACTCTATGTTGCCATTAACTAGCTATCATCTTCATAACTGTTACCCTGAAGTCTATTTCCAACATCTTGCTTATATGTATATCCATTTGTAAATCTGTGGTAGAAGTCACGGTCTCTGAGTCTTTCCTATTTTGGGGGTTCCTTCTCTTGGTCATTGTGTTGAGGGGTGGTTGAGGGAATGTACAGAGTCCAAATTATTGACCACAACCCAAGCAAGATGCACCTGTTTTATAGGGACCTTAGGGTTGTCTGGGGAAGGGGCCTACATGTGTTACTCAGGCAATCCTGTTTAGGCAGAGTTGCCCTGCCCCCTGTGTGGGGAGTGGATGGGCTCAGTGAAAACTGGTTTTTTGGGGCTTTTGTTCTCTGGCGGCTTTCCCTGCCAGCTTTCTGCATCTCTTCCGAGAGTGAGAGCAGAAGCGACTGTTTCCAACCCTCTGCCTCAGAGCAGGGAGATCTCAATCTGTTCTTCAGTGAGCTCTCCAGGCCACACTGTCTCCATTTTTGTCTGTGCTGCTAAAACCCCAGTGTCCTGGGTTGTGTACTCCATGGCAGCACTCCCAGCCCTTGCTTCCAGGTTCAGGTACGTCTCTGCCCTTTGTGCTTCTAAAACCACCAGCTGCCCCCAGTTTGCACGTGCACCCCTGCAGCTCCAAGTTTTATTGGGGGGCTGCCCTAAATTCCTTTCCCCATGACTACGGGTCTGCGAATCTGTGCCCGGTCCCCAGCTGGGGAGGTCTTTGTACTCCAGTGGTGCAGGATCCCAGAGGCTCCCTCCCCCTTCCATTTATCTTCTGATATCTGCCCACAGAATCATGGCTCCCCACTTCATACCTTAAGACCAACTGCAGAGGATATTCTGTTTGTAGAGATCTGGATATATCTTCTTACATCTCAGGCTGATTTCGTGGGTGTTCAGAGTGTCTGGTAGATATCCAGCTCTATTCAGGGGACAGGTTGAAATAGGGTCCCTTACTCCTCCGCCATCTTTGCAACGTTTGGGGCAGACTTCTAAAGATTTTTTTTTTTAATTAATTTATTTAACAGAGATAGAGAGAGAGCACAGGTAGGCAGAGCAGCGGGCAGAGGGAGAGGGAGAAGCAGGCTCTCCTTTGAGCAGGGACCCCAATGTGGGGCTCGATCCCAGGACCCTGGGATCATGACCTAAGCCAAAGGCAGCCGCTTAATTGGCTGAGCCACCCAGGCGCCCCCGGAGCACACTTCTATAAGTTCCAATTTTGTGCTCAGCTGCTATATCACTTTCTGGTAGCCAGCTTACAGAAGCTCCCTTCCCCCACAGTTTATCTTCTGATATATCTCCTCAGATTCACTTCTCTGCGCCTCCTACCTTGCAAAAAGTGGTCATTTTTGGTTTGTAGAGTTGCAGCCGTTCTTTTCTTGGATCTCTGGTTTAGTTCACAGGTGTTCAGAATGAGTTGATAGGTATTGATTGTCTGGTCAGTTCCTTGGACGAGACAAAATTAAGGTCTCCTAATCCTCCCTGGTCTTGGACTCACCAAGCAAGAATGTTAATTTTTGCATATTTCTTGTTTGGGTCTTTCTTAGTTTTCTGATTTCAATAAAATTGTTAGTGAATGTACTTTATTAGTTTTATGAAGAAATAGCTACCTATATTTCCTTTGTAATAAAAATAATAGTAAAAATCTTTTAAGCATTTAACTCTGGTAGGTATGTGTAAAACATTTACGTATAATATCTCAATCCTCACAACAAATTTATAATGCAGGCATTCTTATTCCATTGTCCTTGATTTAGAGATGAAGAACTCAAGACTTAGAGATATTTCAGTAAACTTACTCAAGGTCATCTGACAAAAAAGAAAGGGAACTGGAATTGTAAAAATCATTTGAAACTAGATTCAGCACTTTTTTTAAACATTCTTTTTTTTTAAGATTTATGTATTTATTTTAGAGAGAGAGAGAGCATGAGTGGGGTTGGGGGGGAGAACAGAAGGACAGAGAGAGAGACCTAGACTCCCCACTGAGCACAGAGCTCCATGTAGTGCTTGATCCCAGGACCCCAAGATCATGACCTGAGCTGAAATCAAGAGTTGCCTGCTTAACTGACTGAGCCA
Source organism: Phoca vitulina (assembly GCF_004348235.1). Lineage (NCBI taxonomy): Eukaryota > Metazoa > Chordata > Mammalia > Carnivora > Phocidae > Phoca > Phoca vitulina. Next base: position 21,931,256 of record NW_022589727.1, read on the forward strand.
CCCAGGTGCTCCTAGATGAAATGGTGAAATTGCTGTGGAAAACAGTATGAAGTTTCCTTAGAAAACTAAAGATAGAACTACCATATAATCCTTCAATAGCACTGTTGAATATTTACCCAAAAAATTTGAAATCAGGATCTCAGAAAGATATTAGAATTCCCGTGTTCATTACAGCATTATTTATAATAGCAAAGATATGGAAACAACCTAAAATATCCATTAATGGATAAATGAATAAGGAAAATAGGGCATATTATTTACCCTTAAAAAAAGAAGGAAATCTTGCTGTTTGCAATAATATGTCAAGTGTTAGTGCTGATGTGTAGAAATTGGAACTTTTTGTACAATGTTGGTTGCCTTTTTGATAATAGCAATCCTAACAGGTGTGAGATGATATTTTATTGTGGTTTTGATTTGTTTTCACTGATTAGTAGTAATGTTGAATATCTTTTCATATATGTGTTGGTCATTTGTCTTCTTCAGAGAAATGTCTATTCAAAGTCTTAAATTCATTTTTTTTTTTTTTTGCTATTAGGTTGTAGCAGTTTCATCTATATTTTGGAAATCAACCTCTTATCAAATATATGGTTTGCAGACATATTCTCCTATTCCATGGGCTTCCTTTTCATTCTATGGTTTCCTTTGCTGTACAGAAGTTTTTTAGTTTGATCTAGTCCCACTTGTCTATTTTTGCTTTTCTCACCTGTAGTTTTGATATCTTATTTGTGAAATTATTACCGAGACCAATGTCAAGAAGCTTTTTCTCTATGTTTTCTTCTAGAAGTTTTACAGTTTCAGGTTTTACATTTAGGTTTTTAATACATTTTGAGTTGAATTTTGTGTATGGTGTAAGGCAAACATCCAATTTCATTCTTCTGCATGTAGATACCTAGTTTATCCAACAGCATTTGTTGAGAGACTGTCCTTTCCTCATTATGTATTGTTGGCACCCTTGTTAAAGATCAGCTGACTATACAGGCAGGGTTTTATTTTTGGACTCTATATTCTGTTTCATTATTCCATTTTTATGCCAACACCATACTGTTTGTATTACTCTATGTTTCTAATATAATTTGAAATCAGGAAGAGTGATGCCTCCATCTGTTTGTAGAGATCTGGATATATCTTCTTACATCTCAGGCTGATTTTGTGGGTGTTCAGAGTGGTCTGGTAGATATCCAGCTCTATTCAGGGGACCAGTTGAAATAGGGTCCCTTACTCCTCCGCCATCTTTGCAATGTTTGGAGCAGACTTCTAAAGATTGTTTTGGCTGTGCTGGGTACTTTTTGAATTGTTCTGTATGAATTTTAGAATTGTTTATTCTATTTTTGGAAAAATTTGATTGGAATTTTAATAGAGATTGCATTGAATCTGTGGATCACTGTGGGTAGTATGGACATTTAAAGAATATTAAATCTTCTAGTCTATGGGTGGTTGCTAGTCTTACCTTGGACTTCAGAAATGAAAGTGAGGGCAGTGAGAAAAATAATGTTTAGGACTGAAGATAGGTTCAAAAACTGAAAAGAGAGCAAGAGTTAGGCAAAAGTGGGAACATCAGGAATGAGCTAAAGATGCAAAGGGATGGCTACCTATGGGATGCTAACGTGGAGAAAGTTGGATAATGAAGGACAGTTGAAGGCAGAATAGGGAAAATCCTCTGAAACTAGTGTGGGACAAATGCCTCAATTGAGAGGGAGCTAAAGCCTCTCTACACAGACCGACATTTTGAGAATTGGCCAAAAACGTTAGAGACAATAAGTTTTGATTATTTCCAGTAAGGAAGAAGAAAATCTAAATAACCAAGTATATATTTTAAATAAATTTTAAAAGGAGCAAAATTTATAAAATCTTAAGTTATAGGTATCTTTCAAATTGATATTTAAACTTCATTTATACAGATCATTGAAAAAGGGCCTGGTTTAAAACAGCATGCAGGGAAAGATCAGATTCTATTTAATAAAGAAAGAAATGAATACATAATACAACTATTAAGGCTCTTGAATATATGGTTCCTGAAAGAAATATTGCCAGTGGAAAAATAATTACATTTTTGTTTAAAATAAATGGAAGAAGCCCCCCTAAGTTTCCTTTGAATTCTTTATTGAAAAGACATTAATTAGTAGAATGGAATTCTCCTATAAGTTGAAATGGATAGAGAATAAACAGGGGTTGGTGGAGGGTGGTGCATGGGGGATGGGTTAGATGGGTGATGGGCATTAAGGAGGGTACTTGTTATGATAAGCACTGGGTGTTGTATGTAAGTAATGAACCACTGAATCCTACTCCTGAAACCAATATTGTACTGTATGTTAACTAACTAGTATTTAAATAAAAGTTTGGGGAAAAAAAGGAAAAAGAAAACAAATTAGCTTGAAGGCATTCAAAACTGCCCTGATCCAGATAGAGGTGTAGGTGGGTTCTGTAGTATTTTATCCATGATAATGTGCATGTAGAGGGGGAGAAGATTGCTCTTTTACACCTCTTAAGAACCAAAAGGGATAATGTAAATATTCTTTCAGTTAGGATAATTTTGCCTTATTAAAATAAATAAACTATTGACCAACATCCTCACTGGGCTAATAACTAAGAATTTTTCTTCCTAGCATATGAAGAATACTCAATTAAAAAACTCAAAAAGGAAAGTAGAAACTATCACAAACGTCTTTGAATTTGTATGCTGGCAAGACTAAAGGGTTAGTCAGCCAAGCTTCGAAGAAATTTTAACTGCATGGCTTTTAGATGAAGTAGCCATTGGATTGTGATAAAATAAGAGAACAACTGAGGTATTGCTGGTTCATTATTTTAAAAAATTAAATCTGTAACACACAATCAATGATTTGGTTAATAATTAATAGTAACTAATAATTGTGGGTATGCTTTTTTGCTCATTTCAGTGAAGAATCATTTTTTTAAAGTTTTTATTCTATTAGTGGACTTATAGCCTCATAGTGGTTTTAGATATTGTAAGAATAATAGTTATTGATAAATAATAAAAAGAAGAAATAAAACTAGATGTATTTGAGATCCCAAAGCAGTCAATCAATTAGTTAATTGATCTTTTATTTTAAAATAAAATTTATATATACTTAAGGTCTACAACATGATGATGTGATATACATATGCATAATAGAATGATTACAATAGTCAAGCTAATTAACATACCCACTTGGGGAATTTGAGCTTCTTATCCCTACAACTCTTGGCATTGTGTGTCTGGAGTTCCTGATTTCCAGTGGGAAAAGCCTCCTATCTTGGGGCAAGAGTTCTATTTTATGTAAGCTTAAATCCCATAAATTGTTGCCTGGTCAATTTGAGCTACTGTGGCCAAGAGATCCATGGGCAAGGGAAAGACTCCCCAGTCTAGGAAGGTAACTAACCTTGATCATCAGGAGGAGGTAGGACTGATGTACATAATGAAGGCTAGCACTGGGCTATCTTTTGATATTCCCTTGGCCAGTTTTGGTGGTAAATGGACAAATGCCCCAGACAAGGCCTGAGAAGGGCAAGGTGACCAGGAGCTTTGATTTTTCAGGCTTGAAGGTCTAGTTAACAGATGTGTTAGCCAAAGATAAGGGGGATCTAGAAAGAATTGTTGAGGGGGGCAGTGTGTGTCAATTGTGGCTTTGAGTCCAGCTGCGGTAGTAGTGACTACAGTTTGTTTCAATAACCTTCCTCTTGTATGTTTTGACAAAGATAGAGATCAGTCAAAATCCCAGAGAACTCATCTCTCAGGGGCCTTGCTCTGTAAGGCACATGGATCGGTGTGGCACACAGCGTGGGCTGTAGTGAAGGTTGGAGTTTCCTCTCCGTCACAGCGACTTACTCCCATCACCTCTCTGGAAGACTTGCTGCTGACAGCGCACATCTGAGTCCCTGTCTTAGAATTGTCCTTGGCCTATGGGAACTGTCTTGTCTGATGTCCAGTCCCCTCCCCAGGGCAGTGTATGCCCAATGACTAGTGAATTTGTATTACAAAGGGGCTATTGATCTCAGTTTATTACCACTTGAAAGGTCCATCCAAGATCTAGATCTCCCTGTAGAACTGGCTGAGGTCTGTTGCAACTACATTGCTCTTCCATTCTCCCCTCTGCCAGTCTGCTTCCCTCCTCTCTTACAGGTATTGTTCCAGAGAATAAACCAGTATATCTGCTGTATGCAAATCTTCATCTCAGAGTCCATTTTCCAGAAAATCTGATCTGAGATAGTAGATATGTCAGTGTATTACATATCCATAGAAATACCCCAGATTTTACCAAAACTTGTCTTGGGTGATGGGACTTTGGATAATTTTAAGTTCCTACATAATGTTGTTCTGCTTTTACAAGTGTTTCTACATTGGTCATACATTATTGTCACAATTAGAATAAATCAATATCTCATAAAACAAAATAAGAAAGAATACTATATTTGAAATCAGAAAATTTAGGTTCTGTGGTTAAAATACTGGCTGTGTGGCTTTTTGTCAAATCGTTTAGCAGTTTTTCTTCTGTAATTTGGTTTTGTCTTCTACCAGATGTGGATAGTCATTATTACACTGCCTGGATTTGTTTTGAGGAGGTGCATAATGACTATAAAACACTTAGAAAACCGTAATGTACTATAGAGATGTTATTTGTTTGTGATTTGATTATGTCTTGGAACTGTTTCCTACTGTTCTTACTTTTATGTTTGTGCCAAGTGAGAGTGATACTGGCTTAAATGACTAAGAGGATCACCATTTACTTTTTATTTACCTTTTAAGTAAAGATTAGAGCTGGGCTAGTTCCCTTAATCAGATTGTACCCTGATCAGAACTTTGACATCCTTTATAGGTTAAAGGAAGTCAATATCTTGTTTGAGTTCTGCAGCAATTCTGCATATCAGGTCTATGATTATTACCTCTGGGACTCAAAGCCAGAACACTCAACGTCTTCAAAATAAATCATTCCCAAGGCATTTCTTTAACTGTTAGGAAATAATAAATGGATGCTCTTTGAAGAATCCTGCTTTTATTGAACTTCCAGAAAGAATTCTACTGGTTGTAAGATCTAGTAAGGTTGGGACACTTTGAATCTTATTTAAAGGAGTCTTTAAATTGTCCCTTGGCAGCCACACAGGAATATGCCATTATTACAATCCTGTCTGCCTCTAATGTGGAAAGCAGCTGTTCACCACTGTTGAAGGAATCCTTCTCAAATGAAATTTATGATAACTACCTGTAAAGTCATCTGACTTCTGTAGCTAAATTAGTCTGGTTTTTGGTCAAAACTAATTTGAAAATAGCATGCATTTCTGTATCTAGTATTTGACTAAATAGTTTTCCCCTTTTCCCCTCTGTGGTAAGTAATAAAAGGAGACAGAGCATTTCTAATAAAAGGCTTAATTGAGACTAAAGCTGATGAGGCTTTATTTTTATACTAGTTAGTCATGACATGCTTTGGGGATTTGTGTTCACAGAGAAATGTGACAAATTTAGAAGAAGCATTGCCCTTGTACTAGCACATGTTTTGAGCAAGTGTGTAGAGTCCGAAATTCTGTATCTTGGGAGTTACTACTGGGGAAATTTTCACATAGAGAAAGCTAAGTAAGAGCTCTTAGACATAAGAAGTTGTAGCTTTGTTGCTGGACTTTTCTTCTTAGGAAAACTTTTAGAATGGGAAAAATAGCTATCCCTTCTCAGATTGACAATCTGTCAAGGCCAAGATGTTAAGAAACAGTCTCTGTGGGACTCTATTATTCTAAAAGGAGAGGCAATATATCACTGACAGGGGGCTACTGTATTTCCTGATGGTAGGAGCTATTTATTATATACACCTTTGTAATTTTCTGTGGCACAATACTAGTACTAATACTAATTCTAGAATACTAGCATGTAGTATTCTCTAAAGTTAGGGAAGAGATTAAAAGGAGAGAGAAATAACTTATTGTTGTCAGTGTAGTATATAGTCAGGTCAGATGAAAAAATATGGATGCTACTTTGATAAATTATGAAAAATTTGGCCTAGAAAAGGGAGAGCTTTTAACTTTCTGAAACCTTATTGGAAGTCTTCTTTTCTTTAAAAATAATATAATAATATTTCAATCTTTTTACTCAGTTTTATTGACATATAATTACATATAATAAACTGTACATAAAGTATATAGTTTGATAATTTTTGGCATATATGTACACCCATGAGTCATAACGAAGTTGTAAATCACCCCTGAAATTTCCTTGTGACCCTTTGTAATTCCTCCCTCTTTCCATTCCCCTGTTTGATATCCAGATAAACACTGATTTGCTTTTTATTCCAATAGAGCAGTTTGCATTTATATAAGTGGAGTCATAGAGTAGGTGCTTTTTTTGTCTGCTTCTTTCATATAACATAATTATTTTGAGATCCATCCATATAGTTGCATGTATCTATAGCATATTTTAAATTGATGGATAGTATTCCATTGTTTAGATTTACCGCATGTATTTATTCATTCAAGTGCTGATGGACGTTTGAGTTCTTTAATAAATGTTCACTTCACTTTTCCTATAATTTTTTTGAAAGGACAGAAAGCAGTAAAAGGAGCATGTAATGAATTTATGTCTAACTGACTACAAAAGCAAGTGGTCAAGTCCCAGTTGGAGGAACCATGGGAGAAAGTGGACATATTCTTAGAATTTGTTGTAACCTGAACAGACAGGTATCTAGACTTTAGGAAAGCAAATTTTAAAGAGCTTAGGTAACATAAAGACATATAGCTACAACAAAAATATTAATTACAGAGGATAACCTTCTAAAATAAATAGAGAATCAAACGTGTAATGGCTCAACACAATGGAGTGGTGGCTTTCAGGGTGTGGTCCTAGGACTCCTGGGAGTTGCTGAGACCCTTTGAGAGGTCTGTGGGGTCAAAATTAGTTTTTGATTGATACCAAAGACATTATTATTTCTCATTATCATCCTTTCAACAGTTATGGTGGAGTTTTCTCATTGTCATCCTTTCAACAGTTACAGTGGAGTTTTCCAGAGAGTACATAAAATGTGCTGTTACAACAGATTGAATGCAGAAGCAGATAACAAGAATCCAGCTGTCTTCGATTAAACCAGACTTTAAAAAAAAATATACAGTTTCTTTTTTTTTTAAGATTTTATTTATTTATTTGCAAGAGAGCGAGAGAGATCACAGAGGGAGAGGGAGAAGCAGACTCACCACTGAGCAGGGAGACCCATGCAGGGCTTGGTCCCATGACCCCGAGATCATGACCTGAGCTGAAGGCAGACACTTAACCAACTGAGCCCCCCAGGCACCCCTGAACCAGACTTTTAAAGAGATCTGCAAAAATGTGTAAACTGTACTCACTAATTTTTTGGGAAAAATTACTTTTCCTAAAAATATGATACTAATGTTAACATATAATTGGCTTATTATGATTTTATATGACTTAATATTCTTAAATTTTTCAATGAAAATATCCAATATGGTAAATATTGATAAAGTACATATAAACAAAAGCTCTTCGGAGTGTTCATTACTTTTTAAGAGTTCAAAGGGAATGTGAGATCAAAGAGTTCATGAAACCTTGCAATGGAGGTTTATTTAGCGCTCAGGTAACAATCTTAGGTGGATTTTCCTGCTTAGTGGGTGGCTTTTATCTATGAAATCATTCATCAACCCAAGCTCCTTCCCTCTTGTAGCTTCTATATGCTCTGAGACCTCCTTGCCGAATATATCTAGCCAGCAAAATAAGAAATATTAGGGAATTTCTTAAAAGTCTTGTCAGAAAAGTAATAAACACCATTTTTACTCGCATTCTGTTATTGAGAATTTAATATGTTACCCACTCAGCTGCAAGAGGGCTGGCCTGGGGAATATAGTATCTAGTGGGGCAGCCATTTCCCTGCTACAGAGATATTTTTTGGAAGAGGAGGATGGATTTTGGTGAATCATTAGCAGGGGTATTGCTTTATTAGTACTATCTTATATTATTTTATTGAGTAGAAAAATCCAAACTGTGATATTTATTGAGCATTTTAATGGCAGAGGTCATGACTTATTCATCTTTCTGTCTCCTAAATGCAAATCCTGAGTAGAGTAAGTGCTAATGATGTTTGTGAAATAGTGGCTGATCTACTGTATAGGTGAATGGATTAAAAGAGGCTAATTTTAATGCAATACAACTTATAAAAATATGGCATAATTTAAAAAAATGTTTTGGCATTCCTTCCCTATGGAGAAGTATCTTCAAACTGGAAAGTGCTAAAATTTTTGGATGATAAAATTGGGAAGAAAAATTAAGATACTGAAGTATCTTATATATATATATGAAGTCATATAAAATCATAATAAGCCAATTATATGTTAACATTAGTATCATATCTCTCCCCCAAATTGGGGGGAAAACTTGATGAGTTGAATATGTCCCATGAAATTGATAAGATTATATTCAATTGAAACCAATAAAATCTTGCTTTGGGGTTTGAAAAACTTAACTGCAAAGATCGTAAAGAGACCAATTCTAAACCTAGTTCAAGGAAAAATTTACTTAGTTAAGTTAGCTCATCACAATTCCCGTTTGAATTGAGATGTGAAATCGTTGATAAAAGAGATACTACAGGTCTAGGCAGTGTTATTATAAGCAGAAGTAGATCTGGGAATAAGTGGTTCTATTGCATTCTGTAATTCTGACCCCCTTTGCCACACTAAGTCACAAAGCCACTAAGCAAGAGGTCCAAAAAAATCGTGCTCCTAGGAGGTACAGTTTTAGACTTGGGAACATTTGCCACTGAAAAGTGAAGATGCATGATGGAACAGGATAACTTTAACAAATATTTGAAAGGTGTTGATGAGAAGAGGGATTAGATTTATTCTCTAGGTAGATTTTTAGCATAAAGTGGAGTTTTTAACTTCTGCACTGTACACATTTTTGGCTGGATAATCCTTTGATGTTGAGGGGCTCTCCTGTGCATTGCAAGATATTTAGCAACGTCCATGAGCTGTGTCCACTGGGTGCCAGTCACAATCCTGGACAACCAAAAATGTGTCCAGACATTGCCAAATGTTCTCTGGTGGGCAAATTCATTCTCTTCCAACTCAGGTTAAGAACCATGGAGTGGAATAACGAGCAAATACTAATGGGAGGCTTTAAGTATTAGTTTATCTTCAATGTACATAAGGACTTTTTCTTAACTAGAACTCTCCATAATGACATTCTCTGTCTTGGTAGTGGTTGAGCTTTGATTCATTACTGGATCTGTTGTAGCAGAAACCTTTTGGTTATGTATCAAGTATATTATTGAGGGAATTTATATTTTTGATGTGAGGTTGGATTAACTTATTTATGAGTTCCCATTCAACCCTAGATTCTGTGATGTCATGACTCAGTATAGATTATTATCTGCCTCTTGGAGATTCCCTACGGTTATTATACTTTGATTAGTATCACATACAGATGCTGAGTATCTTTAAGTATCTTAAGAAAATTAATCATAACCATTACATTTTATTCGATATAAGAAATATGGAATAAATAGAAAAGTGTGGAGTCAAAGGACTCTCAAATTGTGGGTTTGTATTTTGTCCTGCTTCTGTGATCTTAGGTATTTTCCTCCACTCTTAGTGTCTGAATTCCTCATTATTAAATATGAAAATAGTCTAGGTCCTCAGTACTTGCCAAAACTTTTTGAGAGTTAAGTGAGATAACATATGTGAAAACACTTGGAGACACTTGCAGTGTTGTATAAAATCATTAAAATAAAATTCCATTGCTTCTGTTATTTTGCTCAATACTTATTTGAATTTTTCACTTCTCAGTAATAAATATTAGAGAGCATCAGAAACTATACTCAAATGATTTTTAAAGAAAATATAGTTTTCATATACATTTAAAAATGATTATTCTAATAATAATATTGTGCGATAGTGAACCTATTATTCATGAGTTGAGTAGGATGTAAACTGGAGATTCTGAGGACACTCTTAATGGTCTCTGTGCTTATTATATCCTGCAGATTTGCACCTATCATTAACTTAGTTACCACACAGATCTAAGGAAATGCATGGCAGTGGCAGCCCTGGGAAGGCCAGATGGCACGCAGGTGTTTATATTGGCAATCTAATTTCGTTGGCCATTGAGGTGGTCAGCATGTTCCAGACCTTGATCTTACTGACCTCTGGAAAGAACACACTTGTTCTGTCTGGCTACTAATTTTTAAGTGCGTTATAAATCACTGCTACTATGTAAGAAAAATAGGTTTTCTCATTTAGCTCTATCTGTCATTTCCCTTACCGATCTTTACGTTTGAGAGATGTATAGAATTTTATTGGGGTAAGGAAAGGAACTACAGACAGATGGACTGTTAGGGTTGGTATATAAAAATGCATGCAGAGGTCTGACCGGTAATATCTTCTAGCCCAGGCCATGTTCTTGAGTAAATTGTCTAGAATTTACATTTGAAAGATCTCTTTGAGATCAGTTTCCCATCTGTGACCTGACAGCTTGTAGATGAACATTTAGTGTTTTTAAAGAGCCACCATTTTACATTTGACACGTGTATGTCAAATGAAAGCACAACTTTTTCATTCTCTAATCTCCTTTAAACTCTCCTTATGTATGGATAATTATAGGACTTCTTTGTGGCATCTGCTATGTGAGAGGGATGATGTCTGTTACTGAAAGTCACTCAAAAGGATTTTGCCATTTGTTGATGATTATTTACTTAACAATTGTAGTATTTATTCTGCATGTGTAAGTCTCTGTTCCTCTTTCTCTATCTTTCCATCTCATCTTCAAGTTTTGCCATAATCCTTCTGTCTGAAGGGTATATGATTTATGCTTGTATTATAAAGTAAACAAGCATTTTTGAATTCTGAAGATAGGATGATTCATTTTATATTTGGTTCTTTTAGATATAGCAGTTCATACTGTGAACTTATTTTGTTGTTGCTATTATTTAGGGTGATCATCAGTTTGAAATTCTTTTAGAAATGGTAAAAATGTAACACTCTAAGTTTAACATTCTCTAAGAAAATATACTTGGTAAGTTTATTTCATTGTTATATTTTAATTAATGTCTTTTGACTGAACTCATCATAAAAAATCTTTTCAAAGCTTGTGTTTCTGAGGTTTGCAATTTTTACACTCATTTTGTCATTGATTCATTATTTTCTTCCCTTGTTTTTACAAAACCATGTGTTCACATTAAAGCCAATTTTTAAGAGAGAAAACATCTCACAATTTCAATAATGGAAGCCAACTTTTTGAATATTTATTTAAATAAGATATTCTTTGTAGTCTTTGTTTTGTGAATATACTTACATAATTATAATTTTGTATTTTTAAGATTCTTATATTAAGTATTTTTAATATTTCTACAATTATTATTGTCAAAAATTGCAAAGTATTCTGTTAGATATTTCACTGTGATTTACTTCACCATTCCTTTCCATCCTATCTTTTACTGATTTTTTTTTTTTTTTTACTATTTTTGATAATGCTATAATGAATATTTCTGCTTGGATAGCTATTCTTTCTCTGCTGAATTAATTACTTATGAATATTTTATAACTTTTGAAACTTATCATTTTGCAGCCAGGAACAATCACAGACACAATATTAAAGTTTTACAGTTATATATAAATGTATTAGTTTTACCGTATCATCAAAATTGGGTGTCAATACTTTAATTTTTTTCATTTTAACAGATATAAAATTACATCTTAATCATGCTCTAATTTTCATTTCTTTGATTATATCAAGCCAAGACTGAGTATTTTTCAAAATTTTGGAAACTTTTTGTATTCCCTCTTTTGTGAATTGTCTGGGTATTCTTGGGGCATTTACATAAACTATTTTGTATAGGTGCTGATACTTTGTCATACTTAATTAAGTACTTTCCCAAATTGGTTTTCTTTGGTAGTCTATTTTTCTTATTTTTAAATATTGTATAAATGTTTTGGTAGACAACTATGTCAGTCTTCCCTTTGTGATACTGTTATTGCAAAACAGTTTTCCATTTTAGAAATGAACTTTTTCTATAGTTGATCTCAGCACAGAGAATAAATTCATGTAAAAAAGTTCCAAATTCTTGTTTATACAGTTAGAACGAAAATTGTTCAGGATGGCTTTCATCAGTGAATTGGCAATTTTGAAAACAGAATAAAATATTTTACTATGGGTATTATAGGCTATTTGGAGATTGAAAGTCAGAGCTATTCTTGGGATGGATATGTATTTTTCTTGGTTAAAAGCAATAGAAATTGATTCAGTTACCTAATAAAAGGTGAATTACTGGAAGGATATGAAAGGCTTACTGAATGGAAGAGAAGCCAGAGGCCCAGGATTAGTAATTGCTTAGGAGCAAGGGAGAACAGCAACACCATTGCTGAGACTCACCACTGTAACAGTCTGGTCCACTGCTGCTACCAGAATATAGATGAGGCTTCCCTGGTGAGCAGTGACTCTCCAGACTACACAACATGAGGAATTCCCCAAAGTGGAGATCAGAGTGCCAATAGGAAGGGAGCTTTGGATGTTGGATGACCCTGAAAAATTGTTTACAATAGCACTTTTGCTGATTCAGCCCTGACTATCCCTAGATTCTAGTTTATTGCTCTGGAAGTTTCTCATCCATTGCAATTCACTAATAAAACTCCATAGAAACCAGGTTTTCTCTCCATTCCTACATTTCCCTGACATTTTGAACAGAATATATAAATAGCTTAAGAATGCTGACCAGTCATCTATTCCAAGTCTTCTCTTTTATATCAACATATTACTTCAGATAACTATGAGATGTTTGGTCTGATGAAGTTAGTATTAGAGCGAGTGGAAGATAATGATTTTAGGAGTCATTTCATTCTATTCCAAATAACACTTGGAACTTTATTGTTTTCCACTTGTCATGTATTTTTATTCAGAGGTCTAAACTTGCCCATTTTATTGTACACTTTATTGGAAGTTTCACGTAAGGCACCTCTTCTATTTGCTCATGGCTAGACCTCTAGGCTTATGCTAAAACAGTTTCCTTCTTTGAACTCCACCAGGTTTAACATTTATTTTGTTCTTAAGGCACTGAATAATTGGAATCTTTGAATTCTATTGTTTACTTAGTTTATCTAAAATTTGTGTGACTTTTTAAGTGATAGCCATCTACCCCCTCAGCATATTAATTTCAAGTTAGGAGTAAGAACTATTAGGCAATTGTACAGATATACAATTGTTAGAATTATTACAGTTGTTTCAATTGAATATCATTAAATTATTTGAATTTTTACTTATAAGAAAGTATAAGTAAGTCAAAAGTTTTCAAAATTATGCAATCTAAATATTAAACAGTGTTTTTTTTACCATAAAAATAGACTTCTGGAAAAATGTGCTAAAGAAGCAAAAGGTAATAATTGTTTCATTTTTTTTACATTTTAGTCCAGGTACAATTTATTTAATGCTTGAGACATATACATAAACATTCAAACCTGAATGAAGCAATAAAATAATGAATTTTCTCCTTTATTTTTTCCTCTTTAAGATCAAGACATCTGGCATTAATGATTAAAATGGGAAAGTGAAAAATATTTTAAAATTTCTGACCATTATATCAGGATTCGTTACATTATTTGGCTTTCAATGGATCTTTTTCTGATAAACTTAGGGTTCAGTAGGCTCTAAGAATAATTCTTTCATCTTCACTGTAAAGAAACAAAATCTAAATTATGGTTTTTGGTTATAATAAGGAGCCACTATTATTTTAAGGCCTAATCAAGCTAAACCAAGTAAAATCTGCATATGGACCTATTTTCCAATTAATCATCTAAACACTATTTCTTATCCCTTTACTATGTGCCAGACAGTATGACAGACAATTGATATTTACAGAATGAACATGCTCAGTATAGTCAAGAAGTTTATAGCTCAAAATGCTATTAGTATAATTAATTCAGCAATTTATAACCTTTGCCCTGCCTATTTTTGCCATAGAAAACCTAGATTATGGTTGTAATGCCTGCCCTACAGTATTGCTTAGCCATTAATGCACAGCCTACCCAAATGTAGTAGCATGATAAACAACAACAATGGTAAATAGTTATTATTATCTATCAATGTTCTGAAACTTGACAGGCCTCAGCTAGGCGGTCCTCACTTGGGTTCTTTTATCTTGTGGCTCTCAGGTGGGGCTGGGACTGGAGTCATCTTGGAGACTTTCTTACCTACATGTCTCATAATTAATGCTGGTTAGTAGATAGGACCTCAGCTATGGCTGTTGGCCAGAATACCTTCATATGGCCTCTCTATGTGGCTTATCTTCCTTATAGCATGGAGCCTGAGTTCCAAGAGCAAGTCTCCTGAGAGAGAGAGCCAGGTGGAAGCTATATCACCTTTTAAGACGAAGCCTTTGATGTCAGTAGGGTCACTTCCACTATACTCTGTTGATTGGGACAATCACAAAAGAATATCATGTAGTAACAAGAGCATATGGAGATACTGTTACAAGCCATCTTTGAAAAATACAACTGCCATACCTATTTAATTTTGGATGTGGTATACATAAGAATATCTATGGTACATGCTGAAAGTGAATTTACAGAGATTAATTTGTTAGCCACACATTAGATTAATAGGAGATAGAATTGGGGAAGGGAAGACTACAAGCCAATTTAGGATGAAGTGAATGATAAAAGAGAATGGAAAGCTGGTATCTAAGAAACATTTTGTTAGAAAAATAAACAGAACTTAAATACTATTAGATGTTAAGCACAAATTAGAAGATTTAAAATGATTCTAAGACATTAATTCTGGGTTACTAGAATAATAGTTGTGACAATAACAGAAGTAGATATATTGAAAAGTGCGTATCATTTCATGGGATGCACAGAGGCATTCATTTTACATACTTGAAGTCTGACATGATGTTTGAGCTTTTAAAATATAGATGCCTTGTATAACATTGAAATACAGAGTGAACATGGCATAACATCAAAATACCTTGAGTAAGATATATAGGGGATGGAAATATATATTTGAGATTATCAGTATAGAAAGGAGAACCCATAAAATAGAATACTTTTTCTGAAGGGATAACATAGAAAGACATGAACCTAAGCTCATGGACTAAATCAGGGGCTTTCTATAGTTAGCTGTGTTGATAAATAATTTGTTTCGTTGGACGACTGTGCGTTATCTGTAGCATGCACTCCCCAAGAGTCAGATTCTAGTCCTGTTCACTGTCCTTGAGCTATTTTGCAACTCTGCATAAGTTATAGATAACTGGTAAATATATAAATGCTGTCCAGTGATTTTAATTGGCCCCCCTGACTATAGAAAAATCAGGTTTGCCTTCATTTGCAATTCATCTCAACACTCCTTTATATAAATTTGTACTGTTTGACTTTCCCTTTGAACCTGTTATATCATGTCTTGTATCATATGAGTAAAAACATTCCTTAACATGTATTCATGTTTATATTTGTATGTTGTAAAAGACAAAATTATTCTGACACTTGTTAAAACAGTAGGTGTCAAAGCTGTCATAATAGGAGAGAAAGATGGGGCACAACTCAAAAACAAGGAAAAGCAAGGATTCATAGCTAAGGAGCAGGTTGAGAGGGGTCAATGTATTAAAAAAAAAAAATTACTAACAGGAGACATCCAGGGTAGGGAGAATTCTTGTTAAACTGACCTATGAAGATACTTGCTGAAGGCAAGCCAGAGTGACCAGATACCACTTGGAGGATGGTGTGGGATGAGGAATTTGATCAGATATTATAGGTGATATGATATAATGGGTGGGAGGATTCTCTTTAAACCTGCTTAGCAGGGTGTTCACTACAACAGGGCCAGGCAGACTTGAGGACAAGGCCCAAGGACCAGAACTAGTTGAGAAGAGAGTCTTTGTCAACATGTATCATGATTTTACTTTGTTCTGAGGATTATCTTACCAGATGGTAGAAGGATAATCTGAGTGGAAGAAGAACCTAAAATTGTGGCAGAAGGGTGAACAAGTTGCATCTAGAGTGAAACAAAGAAAAAACAAGAACAAAAAATCACTTCATGAGTGCTCTGACTCTTGACAGGTTATGATTCTCTCAGCCTCTGGTTCCTATTTGTGGGGTGGAAGGTAATAATAATGCATACTTTAGAAGAACATATACAGCTAAATGTTATAATGTGGGATTTGTTGTTTCCCAAATCAGTGCGGGCTTTGTTAGCATGAAGTTATGACTACATTTGAGGAGTCGAGGAGGGGAATGTTTCAAGAAGAGCTGTGGAATAGGAACATGGCAGAGACTGCTAGCTGCCTCCTAATACCCATTTTGTCATTTTTCTGTTGTAGAACTTTGGCTTATAGCTGGGTGAATTACTGCCCACTCATAGTCTGTATCTCCCAGCCTCTTTGATCACCTAATATGGCTGTGGAATTGAGTTATACTCATGAGAAATGAGCAGAAGTGTGGGGTATGGTCATGTGTGTTTTCTTACAATCCTCATCTAGAAGCTGAATTTGCTTTGTAATTCAGTTACTTTTGTCAAAAGTGCTCTGTACTCACATAGACTATGCCTTTCAGACTTTTATCCCCCAGTACATGTTGTTATTGCAAATTACTTTTGCAAATAGTTGTTTTTTTCTTGGTTTATACTTCTGATTTTTTTTTAATTAAAGAGGTAGAATTTAGTGATTCATCCATTGAATATAACACCCAGTGCTCATTACATCAAGTGCCCTCCTTAATGCCCATCACCCATTTATCCTTTCCCTCTATCTTCTCCCCTCTAGCAACCTTCAGTTTGTTTCCTAGAGTTCAGTGTCTCTTATGGTTTGTCTCCCTCTCAATTTTCTTCTTATTTTATTTTTCCTTCCCTTCCCCTATGTTCATCTTTTTGGTTTCTTAAATTCCACATATGATCTGAAATCATATATATTTGTCTTTCTCTGACTGACTTATTTTGCCTAGCATAATACCCTCTAGTTCCATCCACACTGTTGCAAATGGCAAGATTTCATTCTTTTTGATGGCTGAGTAATATTCCATTTATATATATACACCTACTTAATCCATTCATCTGTCGATGGACATCTGGGCTCCTTCTATATTTTGGCTGTTGTGGACATTGCTGCTATAAACAATGGGGTGCATGTACCCCTTCGAATGTTTGTATCCTTTGGATAAATACCTAGTAGTGCAATTGATGGGTTGTAGTGTAGCTCTATTTTTAACTTTTTGAGGAATCTCCATACTGTTTTCCAGAGTGGCTGTACCAGCTTGCATTCCAACCAACAGTGTAAGAGGGTTCCCTTTTCTCCACATCCTTGCCAACATTTGTTGTTTCCTGAGTTGCTAATTTTAGCCATTCCTCAGATTTTTCTTTTATACTTCTGTTATCAATTGGCCTATCTCTTATAACCAGGAGTATTTAAAAAGAACATGCAATGTCATGGGAACAAAAACAGAGAATTTTATCTTTGAGTCACAATTTGCTCTGAAATCTTTAAATTTTGAGATAACATGGCAAAATTGCACAAAAATTAATTTCCAACTTTGTTACTTCTTGAACATACTTCTGTAAAAGGCCCTAAATTCTATTGTTACTCAACTTGAACTTATCAGAGTGAATATGAGTAATATCAATTATTTAGTCAAATGTCCATTTGGGGCCCAGAATTATCCACTGAGTTTGCATAAAGGCCCAGATAATTGTACAGTAATGCAGTCTTTCATATTAGAGATGTATTTTAAAATCTTGAGGAACCAGGGCTTGGACATTTTTTTTTAAGTTTTTATTTAAACTCTAATTAGATCACATGGAGTGTAGAATTGGTTTCAGGAGTAGAATTTAGTGATTCATCACTTACATACCAGTGCTCGTTACAACAAGTTCACTCCTTAATACCCATCATCCATTTAGCCCAACCCTCCACCCACCTCCCCTCCAGCAACCCTGTTTGTTCTCTGTAGTTAAGTGTCTCTTATGGTTTGCCTCCCTCTCTGTTTTTATCTTATTTTATTTTTCATCCCTTTCCTCTATGTTCATCTGTTTTTTTCCTTAAATGCTACATATGAGTGAAATCATATGGTATTTGTCTATTTCTGACTTATTTAGCTTAGCATAATACACTCTAGCTCCATCCACATTGTTGCAAATGGCAAGATTTCATTCTTTTTGATGGCTGAGTAGTATTCCATTTTGTGTGTGTGTGTGTGTGTGTGTGTGTGTGTGTGTGTGAGCGTGCGCGCGTATACACCACATCTTTATACATTCATCAGTTGATGACACGAGCTTTTTCCATAACTTAGCTATTGTTGATAATACTGCTATAAACATTGGGATGCATGTACCCCTTTGAATCAGTATTTTTGTATCCTTTGGGTAAATACCTAGTACTGCAATTGCTGGGTCATAGGGCAGTTCTATTTTTAACTTTTTGAGGAACCTCCATACTGTTTTCCAGAGTGGCTGCACCAGTTTGCATTCCGACCAACAGTGTAAGAGTTTTCCCCTTTCTCCACATCCTGGCCAACATCTGTTGTTAATTTTAGCCATTCTGACAGGTGTGAGGTGATATCTCAAATGGTTTTGATTTGTATTTCCCTGATGATGAGTGATGCTGGGCATCTTTTCATATGTCTACTAGCCATCTCTATGTCTTCTTTGGAAAAATGTCTATTCTTGTCTTCTGCCCATTTCTTAACTGGGTTATTTGTTTTTTGAGTGTTGAGTTTGATAAGTTATTTACATATTTTGGATACCAGCCCTTTATCTGATATGTCATTTGCAAATATTTTCTCCTATGCAGTAGTTTGCCATTTAGTTTTGTTGACTGTTTTCTTTGCTGTGCAGAATTTTTTTATCTTGATGAAGTCCCTGTAGTTCATTTTTGCTTTTGTTTCCCTTGCCTCCAGCGATGTGTCTAGTAAGAAGTTGCTGTGGCGAAGGTCAAAGATGTTCCTGCTTGTGTTCTCCTCTAGGATTCTGATGGATTCCTATCTCACATTTTGGTCTTTCATCTATTTTGGGTCTATTTTTGTGTATGGTGTAAGAAAGTGGTCCAGTTTCATTCTTCTGCATGTGGCTGTCCAATTTCCCCAACACCATTTGTTGAAGAAACTCTTTTTTCCATTGGATATTCTTTCTTGCTTTGTTGAAGATTAGTTGACCATATTGTGGTGGATCCATTTCTGGGTTTTCTATTCTGTTTCAATGATCTATGTGTCTGTTTTTGTGCCAGTACCATACTGTCTTGATGACTATGGCTTTGTAATATAACTTGAAGTCTGAAATTATGATTCCTCTAGGTTTGCTTTTCTTTTACAGGATTGTTTTGGCCATTCAGGGTCTTTTCTGGTTCCATACAAATTTTAAGATTGTTCTAGCTCTTGAAAAATGCTGGTGGTATTTAGATAGGGATGGCATTTAATGTGTAGATTGCTTTGGGTAGTCTAAATGTTTTAACAATATTTGTTCTTCCAATTCATGAGCATGGAATGTTTTTCCATTTCTTTGTGTGTCTTTCTCAATTTCTTTCATAAGTGTTCTATAGTTTTCAAAGTACAGATCTTTCACCTCTTTGGTTAGGTTTATTCTTAGGTATCTTATGGTTTTTGGTGCAATTGTAAATGGGACTGATTCCTTGATTTCTCTTTCTGCTGTTTCATTATTGGTGTCTAGAAATGCAAGAGATTTCTGTACAATGATTTTATACCTGGCAACTTGCTGAATTCATGTGTCAGTTCTAGCAATTTTTTGGTGGAGTCTTTCGGGTTTTCTACATAGGGTATTATGTAATCTGTGAAGAGTGAAAGTTTGACTTCTTCCTTGCTGATTTAGATGCCTTTTATTTCTTTTTGGTGTCTGATTACTGAGGCTAGGACTTCCAGTACTATGTTAAACAACAGTGGTGGGAGTAGACATCCTTGTTCTGTTCCTGACCGTAGAGGAAAAGATCTCAGTTCTTCCCCATTGAGGATGATATTAGCTGTGGGTCTTTCATAGATGGCCTTTATGATGAGGTATGTTCCCTCTATCCCTACTTTGTTCAGGGTTTTTATGAAGAATGGATGCTGTATTTTGTCAAAAGCTTTTTCTGCATGTATTGAGAGGATTATATGGTTCTTATCCTTTCTTTTATTAATTTGGTGTATCTCATTGATTGATTTGTGAATATTGAACTACCTTTGCAGCCGCAGAATAAATCCCACTTGATCATGGTAAGTAATCCTTTTAATGTACTGTTGGATTCTATTTACTAGTATCTTGTTGAGAATTTTTACATCCATGTTCACCAGGAATACTGGCCTGTAATTCTCCTTTTTAGTGGGGTCTTTGTCTGGTTTTGGAATCAAGATAATGCTGGCCTCATTGAATGAGTTTGGACATTTTCCTTCCATTTCTATTTTTTTCAAACAGCTTGAGAAGGATAGGTATTAACTGTTCTTTAAATGTCTGGTAGAATTCCCCTGGGAAACCATCTGGCCCTAGACTTTTGTTTATTGGGAGATTTTGATTACTGATTCAATTTCTGGTTATGAGTCTGTTCAAATTTTCTATTTCTTCCTGTTTCAAATTTGGTAGTTTATATGTTTCTAGGAATTTATCCATTTCTTCCAGATTGCCCAATTTGTTGGCATATAATTGCTCATAATATTCTTTTGTAATTGTTTTAATTTCTGTAGTGTTGGTTGGGATTTCTCCTCTTTCATTTGTGATTTTATTTATTTGGGTCCTTTCTCTTTTCCTTTTGATAAGTTTGGCTAGGGGTTTGTCAATTTTATTAATTTTTTCAAAGAACCAGCTCCTAGTTTCCTTGATATGTTCTACTGGGTTTTTGTTTGTTTGTTTATTTGTTTCTGTATCATTTATATCTGCTCTAATCTTTGTTATTTCCCTCTTCTGCTGGCTTTAGGCTTTATTTGCTGTTCTTTTTCCAGCTCCTTTAGGTGTAAGGTTAGGTTGTGTATTTGAGACTTTTCTTGCTTCTTGAGGTAGATCTGTATTGCTATGTACTTCCCTCTTATGAATGCTTTTGCTGCATCCCAAAGGCTTTGGACTGTCGTGTTTTCATTTTAATTTGCTTCCATGTATTTTTTAGTTTATTCTTTAATTTCCTGGGTAACCCTGTCACTCTTTTTTTTAAATTTCTTATTTATTTATTTGCAAGGGAGAGAGAGGGCACGAGCGGGGGAGGGGGCAGAGTGAGGGGACAAGCAGACTCCTCGCTGATAGGGAGCCCAATTAGGGCTCAATCCTAGGACCCTAAGATCATGACCTGAGCTGAAGTCAGACACTCAACCAACTGAGCCATTCATTCTTAGTAAGATATTCATTCTTAGTAGATTTTCGGTTACAGTTAAGAAGATTGTGTTAAGAGTTTTCCTAATGAGTGGGCTCCCATTTTCATTGGCTACTCTAGGCAGAGACTTGGAAAATTTGACTTTTAAAAACCTTTGAAGATTTTTTTAAAAAGCATGTTCAAAGAGGATATGTATCTTTGTTGCACACCATTTTATTTTGCTTCCTCTGTCAGTGCTGAAGTTTTTACTGACTTTGCTCTGGCCCCAATGGAAGCTGCTAAGTTGGGATTTCAAACCAAGCAAGGATATGCTAATGTTCTAAGAGATGCTGCTTCCAAAAGGCATAAAGAAGGAACGAGATGATTCCTCATGCCTGATACAGATAAAGAGACCTTGATAAAATTGCTCGCTTAGGATATACTGTTGAAGTATTATACCCATCTTCTGACCTCACGGATTCTGTAGCATCTTTGGTGAATGAAGACAGCCCACCCAAGTGCTCCAGAGGTTTAGACGTAAAGGATGGACAGGGCTTTTGGGGTACCATCAAAATTGGGATTCTGACTAAGGTATAGTAGTTTTTGCAGAAATTCAGAAGGTCTCCTTCAGGCTCCTTGTATTCTACCACTTGAGATTTCAACCTTTAAGGAGAAGCATGCTTTTCTTGAGGAAATAAATTAAGACAAATATGGACTGAGTTGCTTGCTGGCTTGTGTTGGCAAAATACAAAAATAATACTTATGCATTTGACAGTGTTGGACACTTCCTATTAATGGTATCACCTTTGCCTGAGGTGAGGGCTCCACATTATTTGTTGAAAGAAACCAACTACCTGACTTACCTGTGATGTGAAAATTATTTAAAGCTCACTATACAAAGATGATATATTGAATCTGAAAATACTTAGAAAGAACTAAGTTTGCTATTTAAAGAGCTGTTAAAGAGATGATGAAAGAGAACCACTTTTAGAGCTGAACGTTCTAATTTCTACTCATTAATTGTCAGATGTCCAAGTATTGTCACTTAACACAACTAATTTTTTATGCCCTTTTAAAGGTTGGTAAAACTTACTGGTTACTATATGAGATTTTTTTAAAAGATTTTATATATTTATTTGTCAGAGAGAGAGAGAGCGCAAGCAGGGGGAGAGGCAGGCAGAGGGAGAAGCAGGGAGCCCAATGTGGGGCTTGATCACAGGACTCTGGGATCATGACTTGAGCCAAAGGCAGATGCTTAACCCACTGAACCACCCAGGCGTCCCACTGTATGAGATTTTTTAATAGGAGTGTTTGGTGTGGGGGTGCCTGGGTGGCTCAGTCGTTAAGTGTCTGCCTTTAGCTCAGGTCATGATCCCAGGGTCCTGGGATCGAGCCCCGCCTCAGGCTCCCTGCTCAGCGGGAAGCCTGCTTCTCCCTCTCCCACTCCCCCTGCTTGTGTTCCCTCTCTAGCTGTCTCTCTGTATGTCAAATAAATAAATAAAATCTTAAAAAAAAAAGAAGAGTGTTTGGTGTAAGTTTTTTTTTTTTT
>NW_022589727.1:21954116-21999411 GCF_004348235.1 Phoca vitulina
TTTTTTTTTTTTTTTTTTTTTTTTTTTTTTTTTTTTACAAGAAGAGTAAAATATAAGTAAACTTGGCCCTTGGTAGAACAAAACAGTTAATAAAATGGGGGTATTGTAAAGTGCCTTAATGTGTTAGTAGGTATCACCAGATATGTACCAGTAGGTAGAGTGAACTAAAAAGTTTCAGATGAGTGATTAGTAGTCCTAAACATAAAATGTAATAGGAGCCATGTGCAAACCAGACAAAAGAATCTGGCCCACATCAAGTAAGTCTTTCTGTGTGTCTGTGAAAGGGCATATTCAATATTACAAACATAAATGATAGAAGGGTTCATCTCTGAGGGACCAAAAGAAAACAGAGTATTTTTAAATTGATATAACAAGGGGGACCAAATATTATTTGGAGCACATAGGTAATTAAGGTGGCACCAAATCAAAAGGCATTTTATTTTCAAATAGTTGATGGAGAATTAAAAATAATTTAACCTACATTGTAACTTTATCAGTTATAAATGTTTAGAGACAATAATTAGAAGATAATACAGAGGTAATAAGAAAGTCAGGGCAAAGATTATTGCACTAATTTCTTCTGCTTCAAAGGAAGTCATGGGTGAGAGCTTTTATATCAACTTCTAAAATAAAATATGAAAGGGTAATATAAGACAGAAACTAGTGCTATGTTTTACATCCTGGTTAAAATAAAGCCTAAGGGTTTGTAGAGAGATAATGGGGAATGATGGTGCTGAGAGAAGTATGATTAATCATACTGCAGCAACTTACTGCCTACATCATCTCAGGCTAATCTGTTGATTTTTTTTTCAGCCCCATTTCCTCATCTTTGAGATGATAAAAGTAATAACACCTATCTGGGTGTGTTTTATGAAGGTTACAGGGGATGATATATCTAAAATTATGTGCACAAGAAATGGTAGCAAATAGTCAAAATTATTAAAGAAAGATACATATGATTCTGAAAATAAGGTCCTTGGAAGCTAGTGTTTTCCATACAAGATAAATCTACAGTTTTGATGAATTTGAACAAATATATACACTCATTAACCGCAAAACCAGTCAGGATAAACATTTCCATCACTCCCCAGTTTCCTTCATGCTCTTTTGGAGTTAGTTCCTCAGCCCTTCCCTTGCCCATGGTCCCTGCTGATTTATTTCCTGACACTGTAGTTTCAATTTGCCTTTTTTAGAGTTTCATATAAGTGGAATCATACATTGTGGACCCTTTTGTCTGGTTTCTTTCACTCCCCATATTTTTGTGATCCATCCATTTGGTGTATCAGTTTTTTGTTGCCCTTTATTGCCAAATTGGATTCCCATTTATGAATATACCAGCTTTTTTCCCCTTTCCAATTAAATGTCAGTGGGCATTTTAGTTGTTTCTATGCACACCTTTTTTGGAAACATGTTTTCCCTTCTCTTGGTCAAAGGTCAAAAGATCAAGTGGTGGAATTGCTGGATTTCACTTTATGAGAATGCTTCACTTGACAAGAAAAGTTTCATTTTTTTGGCCAAACTCCTTTTCCCCCTTAGTGTTTAATACCATTTTTCACTCCCACCATCAGTGTATGGAAGTGCTCCACATCCTTGGCAGTCTTTGGTGTGGTCGGTTATTTTGATTCTAGTCATTCAACTAGGTGTAGAGTGGTATCTCTTTCTGATCTTAATTTTATCTCCCTGATGAGTAATGATATTTAGTATATTTTTCATATACTGATTAGCAAATCATATCTCTTTTTTAGTAGAGTATCTATTTGAATATTTTGTGCAGGATCCAAACCACGTAACCCAGGGTCTGTAGTCTGTCTTGACACAGTTTGGCTTCATTTACCTCCTAGGTGAAACCATCCGTATTTTTCCAAGATGGGGGGGGGGGGGGTTTCTGTAAAGAGTGACATGGAGCAAAGATAAATCTAAAGTCCCATCAATCAAGTAGGAGCTTATCAAATTTTACTGTTGCTGATAACGATGATTAAAGATAAATTGTAATAGTATCTGGGAAAGATTTAATATTGATTCTTTCATAATGTCATGTTTGACTACTCTAATCAATACAAATTATATACTTGGTGACTGCTTCATAAACACATTCTGTTGTAAAGTCTTGTGAAATCTAGGTCATGTAACTACCCATAGGAAGTGTCAGGATCAAATAGAACAAAGCTTGTTAGGAAAAGGAATCTATGGTTTAAATTCTCTCCTCTCTCCATTCCTTCCATCTCCTCAGCAGCTCCTCCCCTTCAACCTCCTCCCTTTTGAGGTGTTGTTGGGGAAAATCTATTAGAGCAACTGCAGTTAACGATTGACCTTCCTGCATTTCTCAACTGCGATTAACACTTTTTTTTTTTTTTTTTTGGTTTTTGGTTAGCTTTACATCCAAAGAGAATATTTTTCAGTAGACAGTACTGTTTCCCGTGTGTGATAAAATTGACAATTACACCTGTGCAAAGCATTATATTGGCTCTTCTATTTCTGTGAAGGCACTAAAGCAAGTGCACATATTTTCCTGGGAATGTTAAAATGTCAGCTCTGAGTGCTTTCTGCAGTATTTATGCTTACCCAGGTGTATCTGTGCCACAAAAAATGTGAGAAGAGATGCATGCATTGTTTTCAGTTTGATCATTATAACTGCTTTTTGCATCTGAGGGAAAATATATTCTTTAAGTAAAAACTTAGCTACTTCTCACCCATGGTGGGCTCAGTTGTGATAAAGACTAAAGTTAGAGCTAGTTAAAGGAGAACTAATTTAATAGCATCAATTCTCATTATACTACAGCTGTGCAGCCAAGTCAGGGACTGCTGATGAGACTGTGTCACATGGGGGCTTTGTCACTTCTGCTTGGGCTGGGGGAGTTTGAGAACCACTGACCCATTTAGAAACTTTAATTATGCAGCAGTTAACGGGTCTAAAAATTACCTCGACTAATTCTATCCTCAGAGCAATGTATTCTGTATAAACCACTTTTAACTGAGTCAAGCCCCGTTCTCATCCTCCTCCTTAACAAATTATAGTGGCTCACCCCTGTGTTTGTTTTACCTCATATAAAAAAATACTTATATAGGTAAATGAGTTAAAGTATTTGGCTCTTAACTCTGACATACAAAGTATTAGCCTAAGATCCCACTTAAAGGCTGATTTATAACATTTATGTTCAAGGATATAAAAAGAATATGAAGAGAATGAAAATACACAATCTTCCATGACATTTTCCATTTTCATGTCTTTTTTCAGAAAAATTGAGTCCCAGTTGAAATTACCTATACAAAAACTGATTTTTAAAAATGTCTTTAGATGCACACTGGTTATATTTTAAATAGTTACAAAAATATGAATAGGGGAATTTCAATATTTTATGAAAATAGAACTACAAAATATTCTAGGTTGAGTATGACTTTAAAACAAAAGGACTTAAATTTTTTTATTGCCAATTTTATTTTGAATTCTTTTTCCTAAGAATTCAAGGTATATTCTACTTGAAAGAGAAAGATCTGAGGCATGCTAGAGAGCACATATTGACAGCTCTCCTGAAATGTTTTGCTATTAAAGATTTATGGGGGGGGGAATACCCACTCTGCCAGAAATTGGTGTTATAATGTTGGAGAAGTAGGAGCTCATTTCCCTGTGAACTGCATGTCCTAAATTTTCAGGGGTTTTCTGGGTTTGCAGTTAGGAAGAGGAAAGCTTCTTATTCATCTTACTCAGTATGTCACTCATGTGTCTAAGTGTAGGTTTCCTTTATTTTTGACCCCTGATTCCTGGCTCTGATCTGTGTCTTTTTTTTTTTTTTTAAGTTCAAGTTAGTTCACATATAGTTTATTATTAGTTTCAGGGGTAGAATTTAGTGATTAACAGTTGCATATAACACCCAGTGCTCATTATATCATGTGCCCTCCTTAATGCCCATCACCCTGTTACCCCATGCCCCCACATATCTCCCCTCCAGCAGCAACCTTCAGTTTGTTTCCTATAGTTATGAGTCTCTTATGGTTTGTCTCCCTCTGATTTTGTCTTATTTTATTTTTCCTTCCCTTCCACCATGTTCATCTGTTTTTGATCTGTGTCTTTTAATCTTGATTGGAGATCAAGACATGGACAGGACAATGGCTGGCTCTTTATTCATTCATACCAATAATTGGAGTTATGTGACATAAATTGTATTTTGAGAATTAATAATTTCAAATGCTAGCCATTCCTACAGTTCTGGCAAATATCAAGCTTTTAGACAATTGATGCTATTTGCTATTTTATGTAGGTTTTGATTATTGAGCACACTTTAAATTTTTCAAGAGCAGTATTTATAGTCAAAATGATAGATGTCTGGGATTTACTTCAGAATACTTCAGTGTGCCAGCAAATGCTTGTTTGACTCAAATCTATTTTCCTACCTTCCCCTGATTTTCTCTCTGTTAAGAAAGTACATTTCCCTGGCTCTCTTTCACTCTGGCTTCCAGGAAGGTTTGTTCAATGTGGGGTACTGGTGGAAGATTGGAAAGTGAAAGGATGAGAGAAGCCAGGGTATTCTGCTCCAAATCACTCTGCCTCTTCTTGTAACATCTCTGGCATGAATGATCTTGTCTGTAGCTCCAAGCCTGATGGAACAACTCCCACCATAGTCCCAGTGGTGCATCTTCTGATGTTCTAGTTCTTACCAGAGAGCCCTGACATCTGGGCTCTGGTAACATCTCTTTCCATTGTCTTTCCAATCCTAGGGTTTGGTAGCAGCTTTTAACTATTGTCATTCTCTGTGTTTCCTCAGACCTTCCATCACCTGTGAAACCAATCCACTTATATTTAAAATCCTTGTGTTTGAAAAACCATAAGTGGTTCTTATTTCTTGGCTGGGCCTTGCTGACATTTCCATAAACAGAAATGTGGGAGGAGCATCCTAGTCTGGTATGTGGCATTAGCTCACATCAGCCAGATCCCTGATGACATTTGGAAACTGAGAACAAAATAAACAAACGACAACATGAAGACTGAAAAATCAACTAAAGCACAGTATTGTGGAGGGGGATCACAACTTGGAGAAGTCAAACACTTGGGAGAGGGGTTTCCTACTTTTTTTCCTCCCACAGTTTTACCCCAAGGGCAGGCCCCATCCATGGAGTTGCACAGTGGCATATGCTGCTAAATCTGATAGAAATTTCATCTTTCTGGACAGAGGAATCAGAAAGGGGACCCTCATTTGGCCAGGGAGTTTCTCTTATAAGAGAAAGAAAGCCAGAAGAGGGTTCTTCTACTTCTATGTATTAACCTGAACTAGTCTCAGACTAACCCCTAAAAAATCCATGCATGGGACACAGCCAAAGAACTAAAACCAAGGCTTAAGGAGCTTAGCTGAAATTTGAACATCTGAACAAGTCTCCCGACTAACACATGCATGGAACAGAGTCAAAGCAATATAACAAAGGTCTAAAAAGCTAAATGGAAATTTGAACTACCCCTACGGAGGGAAAAACAGACCTTAAGTTATGAACCTAATCAGGTTGAATGCCTTCTAAAATAGAAATATCAGGGTGCCTGGATGGCTCAGTCAGTTAAGTCTGACTCTTGATCTCAGCTCAAATCTTGACCTCAGGGTTGTGCGTTCAAGTCCCGCACTAGGTTCCATGCTGGGTGTGGAGCCAACTTAAAAACAAACAAACAAATAAATAAAAATAAAATAGAAATATCACCATTCTTTAGGTGATTATAATTGGATCTGGAGCCTATACAGCATAAAATTCATAATGTCTAGAATGCAATCCAAAATTACTCAAAATGCAAAGAATTGGAGAAAAATATGACCAATTCCCAGGGGAAAAGCAGGACACACACACACACACACACACACACACACACACCCCAACCATGAGATGACCCAATGTTGCAAGTATCAGATAATGACTTTAAAGCAGCTATTATAACTATGCTCCATGAGGTAAAGGAAAGCACGCTTGATATCACATAGTTATTGCACATAATTGGTATGGAAGCAGTGATAATTATGAGGATTATAGTTTTGGATTGCTGGTTTTTTATTGTGGTAAAATATGCATTATGGGGAATTTAACATTTTAACTATGTTTAAATGTATAGTTCTCTGTCATTAAGTATGTTCACATTGTTGTACAACCATTACCACTATCGATCTCCAAAACATTTTCATCAACCCAAACTGAAACTCTGTACCTACTAAAAATTTCTCTCCATTTCTATCTTCCCCCACCTTATGAAATTGTAGAAGCCAAGTGGAGGTACATAACTGTAAGAAGAAAGGTAAACATAACAGCCATAATAGGTGATAAGGTTGGAAAGAAGAGAAAAGTGCCTTGAACTACAGAGAGCTATGATGTTAGCTAATAGATCATGGAGTTTGTAGGAAGAAAGCTGACAAGTGGAAAGTTGGTGTCAACTATTGCAATGGAAAACTGTGGCCCTTCATTCAATTTTCAAATCTAAGTTCACAGACCCCCAAGCCCATTCATTTCAGGTGAGCTCTTGAAAAATAATCCTACTGCCATTAGAAATATATTAAATAAATACTCCTTTGATCCTTTATTAAACAGACCCAATGCCATTTGCCAGGATAATCTTGCGATGAATAAGCAAGATTGCTAGTAATGAAGTATGAGCTGACATTGATCCTAAGGGCACCTAAAACACAATTTCACATTTTCACATTTCAAAGCATACTCTAGTGGTCTTTGGGTCCATTTGCAGTTATTTCCTTGGATCTTGAATGTGTAATTGGGATAGATATAATTAGCAACTTGTAGGAACTTCTGACTTGTACATGTTTGTCTATAGAGTAATGACCATTATAATCAAAGGGTTAGTTGAAGCCCTTGAAAATGTCCTCCCCTGTCCTGACCATGATGGTTAATGTGAAGCGCTTGGGGAAAGGATTAGTCCTCTAAACAGGGTAAACAGCCAGTCTGAAGGCTCTGAGATGTGAATAAGATCAGTATCTTTAAGAGACGAAAGGAGGACATTGTGCCTGAAGGGTAAGGAGAGAAGAAAGTAGTAGAAAAAGGTAAAGTTGTAAAAGTAAAAGAGTAAATAATGCAAGGGGCTCTTAGGCCCTAATAAATAATGTGTATTTTATTTTCAGTGTTATTTATTAGCAGAGGAAAGAAGTGCAAGGGACAGGCAGTTAATATGTGCAGCAGGGTAGTGATACAGTCAAGAAATATGTAGGGAGCTGGTAAAATGCAAAAGCCCTGGATATTCACCGAATGTGGTCATGAAGGTGAAGGATTCTAGGATAATTGTTGGATTTCTGGTTTGGACGACTATGTTTACATAATGATAATATCTGAAAAGAAAGAATAGGAGTAAGAAGAAGTTTGAGGGGGAGAGAATAATAGCAAGATTTGAACATGCTGTATTTGAAGGGAATGTACAAGTGATATATGTCTATGTTAGAGTATTTGACTGTAAATATGAATATGTAAATATTTAACTGTAAGTATTTGATTGAAAATAATAGCAATTTAAACAAAACAGAGGTTATGTCTTCTTTTTTTTAAAGTTTTTATTTAAATTCCAGTTAGTTAATATACAATGTAATATTAGTTTCAGGTGTACAACATAGTGATTCAACACTTCCATATAATACTCTGTGTTCATCAGGACAAGTTCACTCCTTAATCCACATCACCAATTTAATCCACCCCCCGCCACCTCCCTCTGGTAACCATCAGTTTGTTCTCTATAGATAAGAGTCTGTTTCTTGGTTTGTCTCTCTTATTTTTTTCCCGTTGCTTATTTGTTTTGTTTCTTAATTTCCACATATGAGTGAAATTGTATGGTATTTTTCATTCTCTGACTGATTTCACTTAGTATAATACTCCTTAGCTCCATCTATGTTATTGCAAATGGCAAGATTTCATTCTTTTTTTATGGCTGAGTAATATTCCATTCCATTCCATATATATATATATTCCATTCCATATATATATTCCATATATATTCCATTCCATTTCATAATATTCCATTCTATATATATAAACCATATATATATAGAATAAATATAGAATATATATAGAATATACATACACATACCATATCTTCCTTATCCATTCATCAGTTAATAGACACTTGGGCTGTTTCCATAATTTGGCTATTATAGATAATGCTGCTATAAACATCAAGGTGCATGTATCCTTTTGAATTACTATTTTTCTATTCTTTGGGTAAATAGTGCTCTATTTAGTAGTGCTTTTGCATGTCTCCTAATATTATTAAAGTCAGAGGTAAGAGTCCAGAGCTGATTTGTATGGGGGTCTTAATTTATAAAAGTGATTGAATGATGACAGGGAGAGGTCAATGCCATTGACAGAAAAGTTTATTGTTACTTGCAGTTCCACTAGAAGTGAGAGGCATGGCATGCTGTGCAGGGCCACATAGAAGCACCAGAGTTGGTCAGGAGGAAGCATAGGTCACAGCCTTTTTTGGGGTTTCTGTGGGGAAGGTAAGGCAGGGCTGGGTTAATAGTTTAGGATCAGCTAGTTTGAATAATTCTGGTGGGCTTTGGGACAAAGATGTCCCTACTTAATCTGGTACCTGGCCCTAGGTTGATTTAGGGCAGGAGAAAAATTGGCTTGGTGTGTAGCTGGGGATGTGGGCTCTGCACTGGTTGGTTTGCATATGAAATTCATATCACCAAGTTATTTATTATCTCTAGGAATTAGCCTTGGGATGTGCAGTCTTCTCAGCCAGCAAGTACCCCTCAAGGTGTCAAAATATCATAAAATAACGTGATTAATACAAGGACTGGCAAGAAGCTACATTATTGTCATTATCATTATTATTATTTATTTTTTATTATGTTCAATTAGCCAACATACAGTACATCATTAGTTTTTGATGTAGTGTTCAATGATTAATTAGTTGCATTTAACACCCAGTGCTCATCACAACACGCTCTCCTTAATACCCATCACCTGGCTACCCCATCCCCCCAGCCCCCTCTGCTCTGCAACCCTCAGTTTGTTTCCCGGAGTCCAGAGTCTCTGTGGTCTGTCTCCCTCTCTCATTTCTTCCCATTCAGTTTTTGCTCCCTTCCCCTATGATCCTCTGTGCTATCCTGATATTCTGCATATGAGTGAAACCATATAATAATTGTCTTTCTCTGCTTGACTTATTTCACTTAGCATAATCTCCTCCAGTTCTGTCCATGTTGATGCAAAAGTTGGGTATTCATTCTTTCTGATGGCTGAGTAACATTCCATTGTATATATGGACCACATCTTCTTTATCCATTCGTCTGTTGAAGGGCATCTTGGCTCTTTCCACAGTTTGGCTATTGTGGACATTGCTGCTATGAACATTGGGGTGCATGTGCTCCTTCTTTTCACTACATCTGTATCTTTGGGGTAAATATCTAGTAGTGCAATTGCTGGGTTATAGGGTGAAGCTACATTATTGTTAATGTCCTCTTCTATCTTGTTAATCCTCTCCCCAACCCTGGGGGCCAAGATGGCTTATTGATCTTGAGATATCACATCTAGCTGGTGGCAAAGTGGTGAAGATGAGCACATCCCAATTCTTTTAGGATGTTCCTGGAAGTATCGTAAACCAGTTCTTTATATCCCATCGGTGAACATCTGAGGAAGAGTCTGTGAAAGAAAGCAGGAAGAACTGACCTGGAATAAGAGTACAAGAGCAGGGGCATGGAAGCCAAGCAAGTGGAGACTTTAAGAATGGAGCAAGGGATCAACAATCCATAATGTAGCAGAGGGTGCAAAGTGTTCTTTGAGTAGTCCAAGTGAGGGGTGACCACCATCATTATAACAATTTTAAGGGAGGTGTAAAAGTGAATAGAAGAGAAGCGAGGAAATAGACAAGGTAGCAAGCATGGATTGCTCTTCCCAGAAAGTTGGCTGACAAGGAAAAGTAGGAAATTGGAGGACACATAGGATTTAAGGGGTTTGTGTTATAGATGTTAGGTTGACAATCGTGAGTGTGATATACCCAGTAAAGGTAGTGCATTTAGAAATAATAGAGACTGATAAATAAAAGCAGAAATATTCAAATAATAAGTGAAAGCTGTTCTTATAGAGTTGTATTGAAATGTATAATGCACTGGAATAAGCTAAAATAGTGAATGGTTTAGATGCAAGTAATTGAAGACTAATATTTATTTCTGCAGGCTAAGCTGACTGGTGGGTTGATATAAACAGAAAAGGAAGGCTATGTCATTTGCCTTTAATTTGGTCATATAAACAAGTACCTTTTTTTCTTAATGAGGTGGTTTTATAAATATCAATTTAGTGGGATGTTTTCCTATACTTTGTGTGTTCTCCCAGAGGGAATGTTTAACATGAGATTTTATTTAGAAAGGTAGTGAAAAATCAGGGTGATATATTATGGAAGAGAGTGTGAGTGCCATATCTAAATAAAAAGTTTTTAAGGAAGGGTTCTTTGAGACTACTTTATTATGTGACCTGTCAGAGAGTCTCACTGCCAAACAGGCAGAGTTTAAAGACCATTAAGAGACTTAAATATTAAAGTGACTTATACTTTCATGGATGACCAAATTATTGGTATTCAACTAACATTTCTTACTCCGTATCAGGAAAAAAAATACCCTCTCATACCCTCTCTACCACTCAATGTGTTCTTAATTATGTCACTGATCTTGCTACAACTGCTACACTTGACATCTAATAAATCTGATTCTAAATTGGTTTGTAGTCGAATTTTGAAAAGGATCAATAGATTCATTTATGTTGATTCTTGCTGTGTTACCAAACGTGCCTGTACATGCAAAGAATGAGATTACCAGATTTAATTCATAACCTCTTGGCTGTTTCAAAAACAGCAGTACACCTGGAATACTGTACAACAAATGAAGAATTAAATTAGGAGTACCGGTTGGTCCTGATACTGTCATCCAGCAACAAGTAGATAAGATGTTGATGTCCCCTACCAATAGAAAACACCTTGTTTGGGTTTTTAAGCCTCAAAAATAAGCCCTTAACCACCACCATTGTCCATAATGGTAATAATGATCATGATAGAATCAAATACCATGTTATTTACACGATTATTATAACTTCAAATAGGAAAAACTATATCATCAGAAGGCTATCCTTTTAAATTTAACTTAAAAGATTTAAGGGAAACTGATTAAGAAAATTATATATCTATGGAACCCATTAAACATTTATTTGCTATTTATTTGAGTAAATTACTAGATTGAATTAAAAGGTTATTGAAAGGATATGCTATACCATTGTGTGTTTTTTGGTGGTGGATAAAAATATACATAGGATAAAAATACACTCTATTTTTTCAAGTAACTTCTAATTTAGTATATAGAGAAGTATAGTACAAGACAGAATAAAAGATTTGCTCTAATAAAAGTCCCAATACTCTACAATGGTTTCACCAAGAAGGGGATTTTGGAGATGGCTTATGTGGCAGGTGGGGGATATTGAAGCTGCTTTTGAGGGACAGGCAAATGTCCAATAAGCAGAGAAGGCAGGATGGTGTCTTAAGATAAAGATATAATCATAATAAAGGAAATGTAATATGAAATGACATATCATGCTTGGAAAGTGCTTCAGCATACTGGAGTAAAATGTAGAAGGTGAGGTGGGGAAGGTTGTAGTCAGAGCATGGGCGATCTTAAATGCCAAGGCGAAAAGCCTGAATTTAACTTCAGGTCAACAGAATGTGAGGGCCAGCATTTTATGCAAAAGAATCAGAATCAACGTGATTAATTAATGACATAAATTAATATCAAATTTTTCTGGACATTCTCAAAGTTACTAAATAAACTTTTTTTATTCTTTGTGAACCCAGTGTTCATATCACTGTACTTTTTGGTCCAAACCTCTGAAATCAGAAGACCCATGTCCTATTCCTGGCTCTCCCAGTGATTAGTCTTGTGGCTTGAGAAGTCATTTCTCTTCTGAGTCCCAGCCTACCTGTAGAGTGGAGATAGGAGGTTTTGGGGAT
This sequence comes from Phoca vitulina, assembly GCF_004348235.1. Lineage (NCBI taxonomy): Eukaryota > Metazoa > Chordata > Mammalia > Carnivora > Phocidae > Phoca > Phoca vitulina. The sequence goes on from NW_022589727.1 coordinate 21,966,070, forward strand.
CATATGAGGTTATAATAGCACCAGTTGTTTATATTAAAAAATAGTAGGTGGGTATAAATTCACCCTCAAAACTCAAGTGTATAAAAATAAATTTTATAATGAAATATTTTATATTTATTTATAAAAATATAAAAATAATATAGAATTATATTTATATATAAATAAAAATATAAATTTTTATGCTAGCTTAAAGAACAATAATAAAATGACTACTTATATCCTCACAACCAGACTTTAGAAACAGTAAGCTGAGGTCCCCAGTTATACCTCCTTGCCCAGTGACTTCTAGATAAAGGTCATTCCTTTTGAAAAAAGGTTCTATATTTTAAAATTTTTGTTTCTCATCTTTATATAAATTAAATCATATTGTGGGTATTCTGATTTTTTTCTTTAGTATAATATTGATCTCTTAAGATTCAGCCATAAACTTAATTTTATCTTCATTCAGTCACTTATAAAATAGCTATTGAGCCCATTGTGTGCCAGGCCTCTTTGTAGGTGATGGGAGTCAACGGTGAATGAGAAAGACAAAAGTTCCTGGCCTTATTGAACTTATATTCAAGTGGGATGATATAGTAAATAAAAATAATAAATAAATAAATAAGTAAATAAATAAGTTAGCAAATTAAGTAAGAATTGATATGGTAAAAATATAGCAGGATAAGGGAAAACAAAAATGCTTAATGGGGAGTGCTATAATTTTAATAGAGTGGTTAGAGTAGGCAACCCTGATAAAGAGCTATTCAAGCAAACACTGAATGAGTTGGAAGGCTTAGCCAAATGGGTAACTGGGAAAGAGTATTTGGGGAAGAGAGAACAGCAAGAGCAAAAGCCCTCAGGTTCTCACATGTCTGACATATTTGAGGAACAGCACGGAGGCCAGTGTAATGAAAGTGGAGTAAGTGAAGGCTGAAACTGGTAGAAGATGATGTGAGAGAAGTAATAAGGCCAAGTATGTAGGACCTTCTAGACAATTTTAAGGAGTGTAGCTTTTATTTTTCAATAGGAAAACACTGTAGGGTGTTGAGTAAAGAAGGGCTATGATCTCACTTAACATTTAAAAACATCCATCTAGTTGCTATGGTGCCAAGGGAAGGCAACTGTGGAAGCAAAACAAAACAAAACCCTAGTTTGGAAGTTATTGCAGTAAAATTTCACAAAAATAATGGCAATCAGTCTAAAGTGACAGCACTGGAAGTGATGAAAAGGGATCGGTTTGTGTATATATTCAACCCAAGTTGAATTGGGTGAGAAAGAACAGAAGTCAAAGATGAATCTAAGAATTTTCGCTGAACAACCGGGAAGATGGAATGATCATCAACTGAGATGGGGAAGATTGTGAAGGGTGTAGATTTTTGTAGAATATCAGAAATTCAGTTCTGGACATTTAAATTTGAGATATGTCTTAGACATGCAAGTGGAAATATCAAATGAAAAGCTGGAAATGATACAAGAGTCTGGAGTTCAGGATGGAGGTCTCAGCTAAAGATATAAATTTGGATAAGTTGACATATTGATGGCATCTAAAGTTATGAGACTGAATGACATCACCAATGAAGAGAAGAAATGGTAGCTAAATACTGAGCCCTGTAATATTCTAATATTAAGATTTCAGAAGGAAGAGGAGAAACTCCAAAGGAGACTGAGGAGAGACCAGTGAGATAAGAAGAAAACCAAGAGTGGTATATTTGGGCCAAACAGTGAAAGTATCAAGGAAGACAAAATAATCAGCTGAGTAGCTCATTGGCCAAATAAGATGTAAATCGAGAACTAATACCAGATTTAGAAATGTGAACATCACAGGTTACCTTGAAAAGGGTAGTTTCAAAATAGTGATGGTGGGGAAGTGAGTGTCTGATTAGAATGGATATAAGAGTGACTAGGAGAAGAATTGGAGGAAACCAGTATAGGCAAATCTTTTGGGGGATTTTGCTGTAAAGAGAAGCAGAGAAACAGAGTGGTAGAAAGGAAGAGGAAGTGGAGTCAAGAGAGTTTCTAAGATGGGAGAATTAACAGCATGTACATATGCTGATGGAAATATTCCATCAGAGAAAGGAAAAATTGAGAATATAAGAGAGGCGAACATGCCTATGTGACATCCATGAGCACCTGAGAGGAAATGGAATTTAGCATATAAATAGTTAGTTTAAAGAAGCTGTATGGGCAGTGTATCTAAACAGGAAAGAAGAGAGTGGTGAGAACACTGATGCTGGTAGCTGCATAGATGGGGTTGAGAAAATCTGTGGAAGCACTCCTCTGACGGCTTCAATTTTCTCGGTGAGATAGATAGGTCATCAGCTGAGTGGGAATGAGACAGGATTATTGATTTGATGATAGAGAAGGAAGTTATCTAAAAGAGTGGGAGAGATAATGGATCAAGGAAATATATAATTTGTGGGCAGCGTTAAGCTTATGGCTGTGAATTTCAAATCAAAGCTCTAGTATGGTTGTATGTTTTCTCCTAGTCATGTTCAGTTTGAGGAGTATTAAAAGACATGTTTTTAAAGCATAATCCTGATCGTTCTGATTCTGAACCACCTCTTAAAATCCTTCAATGGTTTTCCCTCTTGCTTAGAATAAAATTCAAATTCTTTACCAGGGCCCATAACTCTGATATCACGCTCCCTTTATTCACAGTACTTTAACCTTATTGACCTTTTCCTAAACTGCTGCAGTCCCATGTCTTCATCCCATGTCTTCATGGGGCTTTTGATAAAATGTCAATTCCCAGAGAGGCCGTCAATGATCATTATTCCTAAACATTTGCTCTCTGTTTTGTTTTATTTTCTTCATAGCATTTATCACTGTTTGAAATGAACTGACTACTTTGTGTGATTTTTTAAAAAATCCCCTTTATCTAGTTCAAGTATAATGAGAGCATGGATTTGATCTATATTTTTCTCTGCTGAATCTTCAGTAACCCTGTGTAGGTACTCAGTAACTATTGATCGAATGCATGATTTTACCTGGATACAACTTGGTGAAATGCTAGAAGAGTAGGATGGAGAAAATTCCTTAACATTAACATTTATGACAACATTGATTGACCTGGAAGCCATTACATTAAGTGAAATAAGCCAGAGATAGAAGAATTTTTAATGTGGACTCTAGATAGTAGAGATTATAGTACTTTCCTCACTCAAAATTAATATACGTTGAGGTTCACTTGAGAACTTATCCATCTTTGTTCATTTACTAAAATGTTTAATGACATGTCACTATGCTAGGTGTAGGAGATAGATACAGCAGAGACAATAACTTGTCTCTGCCAACCTAGAGTACAGAGCCAATCTTAAATGTTTAATAAGTTGTCGTCTTCTTGCTGTCCAGCATGATTGCCCTATTTTGTTAGTTCTGTGCCTGGGGAAAGCAAATATTTGTGGAAAGCAAAACATAACTTGGAAAGTAAATCTTTCTCCCCAAATATGAAAATGAATTCCAGAAAGTAAAGGGAATTTCTGTTTTCTCTAGGGATATCTAAATGTTTTCCATTGTCATTAAAAGAGGTCGGGCGCCTGGGTGGCTCAGTTGGTTAAGCGACTGCCTTCGGCTCAGGTCATGATCCTGGAGTCCCTGGATCGAGTCCCGCATCGGGCTCCCTGCTCGGCAGGGAGCCTGCTTCTCCCTCTGACCCTCCCCCCTCTCATGTGCTCTGTCTCTCTCATTCTCTCTGTCTCAAATAAATAAATAAAATATTTAAAAAAAAAAAAAAAAAAAAAAAAAAAAAAAAAAAAGAGGTCGACACTGTGTGTACATGTGTGTCTGTGTGCATGTGTGTACATATGCTCACCCCATCTGTGTGCATTTGTATGTGCATTTCAGATATATAAAATGTTGATATAAGCACAACTGTTCAGGGATGAGTCAGTAAATAAGCTTAATCAAACTGAGCACTTTCCCATATTGGCTTCTCTTTCTAGCTGTGGGGTACATGACAATCTGTTTCCAGGCTTGCAGAGGGGAAGAAAATGCTCTTTCCAAGGTTCTTCTTCATTGAACTAAGCAGAGAGGTGATTCATTCACCTGGAGCTGATGACCTCTGGGAAGCATGACTGATGAAGACTCCCTACAAAGGTCCTTATGGCTGTTTTACAAAAAGCTTGTCTTTGGAACACACCTGGGAGAGAGGATTTCTTAATAGTTCCCACATATGACCTTTTTAAAAATTATTATTCTCCATGGAGATATTCAGATTTGGCCAACTTTTGTTGAATGTTCATTAAGTTCCAGGTACTGTAGGAAGTATTGTATACTTTTTCTTGCTCAGTACTCAGCATAACACTCTGAGGTGGGTACTATTATTGCCCCCAGTCAGACCTGAGAAACTGAGGTTCTAAGATGCTCAGTAATTAAGCTAAGTTGGTACAACCAGTAAATGGGGGAACCAGGACTAGAATACAGATGTGATTTGACCTTATGATTTATGATTTTGATGAATAACACTATCATATGGTCTCCCAGTTATCCTCAGCTCTTTATCTTTTATCTTCTGCTCCCTGTTTTCTTTTTCTTTTTTATTGCTATCATTTGCATGTAGATACTAGAGTAATGATAAGAACTGCTTGGTCAGAAGCCTGATGAATTAAATGATAGCTCTAAATATGACACAGAAGGTCATTTTAAGTTACTATCTAATAAGGGAACTTAATATTAATAACGATTTATTAAAACTTACTAATTAAATTTAAAAACCTGTTTTATGTTGAGTCCAATAAAATCAACAGGCAGTAATGATTCATATTTCAAGCAGTTTGCCTTCTAGATGGTAGAAAAGACCATGTGGTCAGATGGAAAGGGCACTGGAATAAGAATTAGGAGTCTTGGGTTTGAATTCATTTTAGCTAACTACTAGGCTGACAAGTTTTCTTTTGAAACGTGATTTTCAAAACTTGTAAATCACTTCCATCTCCTAAAATTCTGTAACCTGGAAATACTGGTAGTTCATGCAGAGGTTCTCAGAGAGACAGTGTGATTTCAGATATAATGACATGAAAATGATTATCTATAATGATGTGTATACATGTATATATAATGATATATAATATATATAATGATACTTAAAAATCAAATTAGACTATCCATGACATTAATTCAAACTTTTATAAGGCAGACTGTGCAGTGAAGAGATTGAAATTATAGATTTCATGTTGTTGTTGACTAAATTCATCCATAGGCTTCAAACTTTAGAAGTTTTCAAGTTAGGTAATGCGTGAAAAATAAGTGGTGGTAGAGGTGATGCTACTTGTTAATTCCAAAGATAATTCAGTTTCTGTGATCTGAAACAGAGCAATTGCTCATGCACCATATTGCCGTGGATGAATGGAGAAGACTCTGGGCCAAACTGCTGTCAGGGCATCTGTGTCTCTTTCTGGAGTTGGTAGTAGAGGAACACACAGATACAAGAACGTCACTTGGTTTTCCTGCATTCTCCCTTCCAATTAAGTGGAACATGAGGGCTAGAGGATGTGCGTGGGATATGGAAATGTGTAGGGGAGGAAATAATTCAGATACCAGAACCTAGAATAGGAAATATATTCAAATCCTACACTTTAGGAAAGATAAAAATATATTAATACATAAATGTTGCTTCTATTCTTGATACTATCATTTTAATTCATTTTTACACAAATAGAAGAGGAAAACTTTGTTTCTGTAATCTTAGCTCAGAATAGTATTTCTGCCAGGCTTAAAAAAAAGTTTCCTTAAATCATATGACTTAGTGTGATGAATATATTCTGAAATAAAAATGAGTTATTGGATGAAGTCTGAATAGGACACACTGTGCTCAGATTTTATCATCTCACCAGTGGTGTAAATATTGTGAACTAAAGCCAGGAACATATGGCTTAAAACTCAGTAATGCAGGCAATGAAGCAAAATATCCCTGTATCTATGTGCTACCCCAAATTAGAAGTTAGTTTCCTATCCTTCTCTGAAGAAACATATTTCTGATACCTTTTATGAAATTTATGAAGAAATAGGGCTTATTTTTGGTGATGTTTATTTACAACTTATACATATACCTACTTTGTGAATTGAGCACACCTAGATAGTGCAAAGGCAACAGGGATGTGCCTTTCTACATATGTCTTCTGATAAAAGATATTTGCTGGAGCAAAAGCAAATCTTGTACCAGAAATCTAACAGGAAAAGATCACCCATTTCTTATGACTTATTTTAACATTTACTCTCATGTTAGAAGCATATATTCTTCTCCTCTTCTATCACTGGATAAAACATGCCAAGGATTTGAATAGGCGATTCACAGAAGAAAAAAAGAATGCAGGCTTTTATTTTATTTATATCAGTGCAGTAGCCAAGCTAAACAAAATTATGTAGTTTTAAATTTAAAAGTACATTTTTTTTTTTTTATAGCAGATGCTCACCAAGAAGAGGACCAGTGCTCATCTTGGCCAGAGCTGTTTCTTTTCTTTTCTTTTTTAAACGATTTTATTTATTTGACAGAGAGCACAAGTAGGCAGAGCAGCAGGCAGAAAAAGAGGGAGAAGCAGGCTCCTTGCTGAGCAGAGAGCCCAATGCGGGGCTCGATCCCAGGACCCTGGGATCATGACCTGAGCCGAAGGCAGACGCTTAACTGACTGAGCCCACCCAGCTGCCCCTAAAAGCACATATTTTTTATTAAAGAAAGAAACTTGCTCTGTAGTGCTCAGGATTTAAAGTGAGTTAAAAATTCCTTTTAGCATAAAATAGTGTTTCTATGGTCAAGCAAAAACAAAAGAAATCAGTATTTATTGGTTATGATTTAAAAAATTACTTTATAAGGATGATCTAATACTGGCCATGGGTACTGGGTGCTCTGTTAATGAAGTGGTTAGCATGTTTATCATGTTGCAATACATTTATCTGTGAACAAAGGTGAAGCCCACAGACTAGTGGGAATTTTACAAATGTGCTATAAATCTGTGTCCTTCTTTGCAACACCAGTCCCTACACACACTCTCTCTTTCTCCGCTTTCAGCCTTCTTATCCTCTTATCCATCCTGCTTTTCCTTCCAACTCTTTCTCTCCTGATTCCTTTTGTGTTTTTCTATCTTCACTTTTTGATTTTTAGGCTTTCAACATACATCTTAACTCTTCTTCCCTTTTTATTCCGATGTACCTTCTGTTTAGTTTTTCTTGTTTTAAAATATCCCCTTCTAATTTTGTTTTATATTTTATTTCATTTCTTACCTAGTCTCACCAGTTCTTCCTCCATTATTTTTTTCACTGTTCCACTCCCATTGTCCCACTGTGCCCCTCCATCTCCCACCTTCTAGACTGAATAGTAGGAGGAAATACATTTCCTTCCACAAGTTAATAACCCTCTGCTCCAGTGTGATTGAGGTTTGCAACTGTCAACGTATCTTCTCCCTGGGTCTAACATTTCACTAATTCTACATAACTTGCCCCACTATGCCCACTCCCTCCTCCTCAAAGAAAGAAACATAAAACCAAACTGTGTCTGGGTGTCTGCTTTCTGAATTTACTAGTAGACTCATTAAACTAAAGATGAGAACACTAACTGGGCTAGACGAACTACCCATTTAAAATTTAAATTTCTTTGCCACTTCTGATAAATCAAAACATACTCAAATGGTAAAGTCCCTACCTGTGCTGGAGTAGGTAACACTCAGGGCTTAAAAGAGATGTAAAGATATGCTTAAAAATCATTTTGGAAATAATCACCTTCAAATAAAACACTAGAAACTAAGAGACACATTTTCTCATATGTCATTGTTTAGTTGATAAAAACTGTGATGAGCTTTTAATTTTTTCATTACTTTGTTCTTTTTTGCCTTTTTCTATAATCTTGATCAAACTAAGTTTTCAGTTAAGAAATAAAATAGCAATTATCCAGGCAATTAATTAAAAGAAGATTGATGTCAAACTTTATGAATGGTGTATTGAAAGAAAGGCTTCCAAACATGGATCTCAAATTAGAATTGAAATAATCTATTACTCACAAAGTTGCTAAGAGAAACAGGACCTTCTGCAACCTCTTCTATGGTTTGATAGCCAATACTACAGAAGAGGCAATTCATTTAATTTGGAATTAATTCAGTAATTTGTGTTAAATGAGACTGTTCATTCTGGTGTCTTTGACTTAAATATCTGGTTTGTCACTATATAGAATGTTTTGGACTGCTGCCAAAAAAGAAGTAATCATAAAAATGTAAATGTATAAAAATGAAATCATAAAAAAATCAGAAGAAAATTTAGGTGAGTTCATAAATAATCTTTGAATTAGTCTTTATTAGCAGGGCATTAAAAATAAAAAGAAGAAGCCATAAGTGATTGACAAATTAGTTGCAAAGAAATGGGAAATTTTTTATAGTAAGAAGGACAACAATCTAAGTTAAAAAACAAAACAAATCTTTTACATGATGAACTGGAGAAAATTGCAAAATGTGGAACAGTCAAAAAAAAAAAAATGTGGAACAGTCAAACTGATGGGGGTAATAGAAATATTCATTATCTTGAATGTGGTAATGGCCTCAGGGGTGTATACATATGTTAAAACTTATTAAATTATGCACTTTTAAAATGAGAAGTATAATGTATGTCAATTTATTTTCCACTGGAGGACCATAATTAGGAACATTCACTTGCAAAACAACTTATTATCATCCCCCCAAATCTAAAATTTATATGCACACATCTATTTATCAATATGGTATATTAGATATCCTGGAAACTGTCCCACTGCAAAATATTTAGACCTGCTGGATAAACTATAACATATGTCCTTTAAAATGAACAGCTGGAATAAGAAAAATGAAATGGAAATGCTCAGGGACCATATATGAAGAGTGAACAGAAAACCAGAATGGTAAACAAGTGTTGATGTCAAGGCTGTCCTGAGTGTATCTGCCAATTTCAGTAACCTAGAGCTTTGGGTTTGATGGCCATGCAGGGGTCATTATAAGGAGATGAATGGAGATTGAGGCTTCTGTTTAAACTAAAGCCCTCAAAAATCTATAATGTTGGTGAAAGGGAAGACTAGAAAAATTCCAGGTACCAGCAAAAAGAGAAGACAAGAGAATTTGACAGTCTTATCCTGGGCTTTCAGTGAAAACAAAACAAAACAAACAGCAAAAACTCTCCTCTAAGAATTTGTATTGATAAGCCTATGTTCATATAGTTTGGGTATCCAAATGTTTTGGGTGATCCAGAAAATCCCAATCTGAGAATTTACCTTAAAGTGGCCTTTGTTTGGTAGTATCTTTGGGTGCCTGGCTATAGCAAAAGAAAATCTCTCTCAAACAGAGACACCAAGAAACTTCCTATCTGTAAATTTCACATGAAGTTGATACTATAATCTAAAATGATTAAGACACAAACCACCATTAGTGACAACAGAAATAAAAAGTCAGAATTAGACTCCTAACAGCACCAGATAAAAGAATTATTGAATAAAGACATAAGACAAATTTGCTTAATATGTTTCAAAACAGAAAGGAATAAAAAAACATGAGCACAAAATAAGATAGTGTTTTTAAATGAAGATTTGAAGAAAACTTAGTATAATTTCTAGATATAAACAATACCAACATTGCTATAAATGCTAAAAGAATGTTAAATATCAGAATAGACAAAATTGAAGACAGTTTGTAAACTGAAGCATAGATTTAGAAACTGAAGCAAAATATAATGCAGAGAGATAAAGAATAGATAATATGAGAGGCAAGGCAACCTGGAATTAAAATGAGAATATATAACCTACCTTTTTTGATATTTCTGAGGAAGAGAATAAAGATTAAGGAAGAAAAGCTATTTGAAGTAGTACCACTAGAGAATTTTCTGGAACTGATGAAAGACACAAATCTTCAGATTCAGTAAACACAATAAAACCCAAGCAGAAAAATAAAACAAATTCATTTTAAAATACATTGTAGTACTTAAATGTGTACTACATTTCCATTGTAGTTATTTGGAACCTCAAAGCAAATGAGAAGACTTAAAAGCAACCAGAGAGAAGAGACTATTAGAAAGAGCCTAGACTTCTGAATAACAATGGCAGGACCCTGAGGAATAGAGCAGTGTCTTCAAAGTCTTGGAAGAAAAAAATAAATGGAATAAAAAAAATAAAAAATAATGGAAAGTCATTCCATGCTCATGGATTGGAAAGAACAAATATTGTTAAAATGTCTGTACTATCAAAGCAATCTATACATTTAGTGCAATCCCTATAAAATACCAATAGTTTTTTTCACAGAACTAGAACAAACAATCCTAAGCTTTGTAGGGAACCACAGAAAACCCCCAAATAGCCAAAGCAATCTTGAAAAAGAAAGATGAAGCTAGAGGCATCACAATTCCAGACTTTAAGTTATATTTCAAAACTATAGTAATCAAAATGGTGTGGTACTGGCACAAAAATAGACACATCGGTCAATAGAACAGAAGAGAAAAAACCAGAATTAAACCCACCATAATATGGGCAATTAATCTTCTGCAAAGCAGGAAAGAATATCTAAAGGGGAAAAAGAAACAGTCTCTTCAACAAATGGTGTTGGGAAAACTGGACAGCAACATTCAGAAGAATGAAACTGGACCACTTTCTTATACCATACATAAAAATAAATTCAAAATGGATGAAAGATCTAAATGTGAAACAGGAAACCATAAAAATCCTAGAGGAGAACACAGGCAGTAACTTTGACATCGGCCATACCAACTTCTTTCAAGATATGTCTCCTGAGGCAAGGGCAATAAAAGCAAAAATAAACTACTGGGACTACATCAAAATAAAAGCTTCTGCACAGTGAAGGAAACAATCAACAAAACTAAAAGGCAACCTACGGAATGGGGGAAGACATTTGCATTTATTTTTAGTGATATGTAGTGAAAGTATGAAGAAATGCATTGAAATGACATGAAAGATATTAGTTTTCTCTCTTAAGTCGAGAGGGGATGCATTCAGAGAGAATTATTGAGGGAGCTTATTAGGCAGGGGTGGGTTTAGGGTTAGGGTTATCAGATAAAAGGCTAGTATACAAAATATACAAAGAACTTATCAAACTCAACACCCAAAAAACAAATAATCCAGTTAAGAAATGGATAGGAGACATGAACAGACATTTCTCCGAAGAAGACAGATGGTCAACAGACACATGAAAAAGTGCTCATCATCACTGATCATCAGGGAAATGCCAATCAAATCTACAGTGAGATATCACCTCACACTTGTCAGAATGGCTAAAATCAACATGACAAGAAACAGCAGGTGTTGACGAGGATGTGGAGAAAAAGGAATCCTTGGACACTGTTGATGGGAATGCAAACTGGTGCAGCCACTGTGGAAAACAGCATGGAGTTTCCTTAAAAAGTTAAAAATAGAACTACCCTACAATCCACTAATTGCACTACTGAGTATTTACCCAAAAAATACAAAAACACTAATTCAAAGGGATACATGTGCCCCTATGTTTATAGCAGCATTATTTACAATAGCCAAGATATGAAAGCAGCCCAAGCGTCCATTGATTGATGAATGGATAAAGAAGAGGTGGTATGTATATATACAATGGAATACTATTCCACCATAAAAAAAGAATGAAATCTTGCCATTTGCAACATGGATGGAGCTAGAGAGTATAATGAAAAGTCAGAGAATAAGTCAGTCAGAGAAAGACAAATACCATATGATTTGACCCATATGTGTAATTTAAGAAACAAAACAAACAAGCAAAAGGAAAAAAATGAGAGACAAAGCAAGAAACAGACTCTAAATATAGAGAATAATCTGATGGTTACAAGAGGGGAGGGGTAAGGAAGATGGGTTAAATAGGTGATGGAAATTAAGGAGTGCACTTGTCACAATGAGCACCGGGTGATGTATGGAAGTGTTGAATCACTATATTGTATACCTGAAACTAATACAGTGCTGTATGTTAACTAACTAGAATTAAAATAAAAACTTAAGTAAGAAAAAAAAATTAACCTAGAATTGTATTCCCAGCATTTAGTAGGAGCATAATCTGTCTGACTTTGGAGGCCAATGTGATATTGCCTATAAAAGATGAAGATATACACATATTAGGAATATTCATAAAATTATTTTATGCAGTAGGAAAAAATGTACACAACTCATATTTCCATCAATAGGAGAATGGATAAATAAATTATGACATTTTTAGTACAATGGAATATTACAAAGTGGTAAAAATGAAAAAACTGGGACTATAGGTCAACATGGTTGAATCTTACACACATCATCTTGTGCAAAAATAGAAGTTGATGAAGAGTCAATGACAGCTGACACTATTTATATGAAATGTAAAAACACAAAAATAATATTTATTTTTAGTGATATGTAGTGAAAGTATGAAGAAATGCATTGAAATGACATAAAAGATATTGGTTTTCTCTCTTAGTCGAGAGAGGATGCATTCAGAGAGAATTATTGAGGGAGCTTATTAGGCAGGGGTGGGTTTAGGGTTTCATTTTATTATGCTTTATAACTTTTTATATTATTAAATACTTCATAGTTGTTATAAAAATGGTAAAGTGTATGAACATTGACTTACTGACTCTATTACTATGAATCTATGCTGCAGATATACTATGAACATATATATATATATATAGTGATGCACTGTCTGGGACTTGCCATAGTCTTTACGTGGTATCTTCTTCTATCACATTGACCTCTGATACCATTAGGTCTATTGGATTATATCACCTAAGTGGCATGATTGCTTGTGCTGCATTTAGGACCTGCTTAGTGGTCTTTTGTGCTCTAGGACCCACTCAAACCTGGCCGCCTTCCCTTATACTCTTGAATGGAAACAGTATTCCCAAGTGTGGAAAATGCTGCTTACAGAACCCAAAGAGGCCTGCTGGTCTTCTTTCCTCAGTTTTAGTGACAAGCAATGCAAGATGCAATAATTTGTCTGTTAGAGGGGCAGTCTCAGCATGCTCCATGCCACTGGACTCCTAAAAACTTCATAGATGTGTTGAACAGCACAAATAGTTTATCCCCCAATGTTTAACTTAGTTGCCTCTTTTTATTCAGCTGGTCTAGCAACATGATGCCATTGATAAAAGTGGATCAATAAGATCTTCTCCAGAAGGTCCAGACCACCCAGGTTTCAATCAGTGCTCTTGTCTTGAAGTAGCAGACTTGCAGAAGTTGAGAATTCAATCTTCTCTTTCATCCCTGTAATTATGTAATTCTTCTGTTCCTCAGCCTTTCCTGCCCTCTGCCTACAGGATAGGAAAGCCTTAGTGTTGCCTAGAAAGCCCTCTGGCTTGTATACTTTGCCTAAATTGATGACTAATCTTATGTTTCAGTAGTTCCCAATAAGAAGCTCCCAATCCCACAGTCCTTATAATTAGAACTCTCTGCCTCCCAGCATCTCAAATACCCCCCAGATACACTTCTTCCTATCAGTGCACCATCTCAGTTCACCACTAGTTGAACTGATTCACTACAGATTATCTCAGTTTACTGACTTACTTCAGGAAGCCAGAAGCTGTCAGGACCCCAGTTTTCACCAGTGATGGTGTCCTTATTGCTAGCCAATGAGTGAGCCATTCCAGAATTCCACTGTGATCCAGTTGCAACTGACTTCAGATGGTCTCCCAGAAAGCTCTGTAGGTGAGATGGCCATTCAGAGATACTGGATTGAGGTAAGACCCCTGGCCTTTTTACCCTTCATCCACATTGAGCAGCCATTGCATGTGGACTGCCCTTGGGTAGGGATTAACATTTGGCAGGAAAATTCTCTTTGCTCAAGGGCAGTTCCTGGGAAAGAACTCAGTTGCGAGCTCTCAGCATCCAACACTCCAGCAGCTGGAGGAATGATTGCCTCAGTCTTGAAAAACAGGTTTGGTAGACATATAATAGCCCCCACTAGAGAGAGAAAAGCAAAGAAGAATAGAGTTTAAATTTTTCTATTACCTATCTATCATCTATCTATCTATCTATCTATCTATCTATCTATCATCTATCATCTATTTATCATCTATCATCTATCTAATCTATCCATCCATTTATCTATTTATCTACCATATCTCTATTCGTCTATCTATCTAAAGGTAAGGTTTTTGCAATGTGCATATTTTTCATTTATTTAAAAATTATATTGCAAAGCAAATGAAGAGAAAGGAAGAAGGGGAGAGGGAGGGGAAAGAAGAAGCAATCTTGATTTTACTTAAATGATAATCTCAGGTATAAATTAAAGATGCCAGGGCACCTGGGTGGCTCAGTCAGTTAAGCGTCAGCCTTAGGCTCAGGTCATGATCCTGGGGTCCTGGGATTGAGCCCACATAGAGCTCCCTGCTCAGCAGGGATCCTGCTTCTCTCTCTCTGTCTACCCGCCCCCCCCACTAGTGCTCTCTCTCACTCTCTCAAATAAATAAATAAAATCTTCAAAAAAAATTAAAGATGCCTTTGGCAAATAAGGCAGGCTATGCTAGATAAAGTGGCAGTCACTACTGCTAAAACCTTGCATTTAATTATATGTCTATAAATCTGCATGTTTGATTGTTAGCCCATTTGGTAATGAAAAAAGAAACAGCGTAAAAATCAAATCCTTTGAAATCACATGAAAAACTGTGGCTTGTAAAGGCCAGTGGAATGAACATAAGACATCAAACAAAAGCCAGTGGGAAAGAATACAGAAACACCCTGTCTGTACCTAACATTTATGATTGTTACAAGACACTCTCTCTACATGAAGAAATCAAAGGTTTAAATGGCAAATGGAAATATCTCTGATGTTATTTTTGATGCATGTGGTATTTTGCGTTGTGTTAGTTACTGGTAATAACTAAAAAGTAGCAGAATAATTGGGGGATGCAAACAAAAATATATACTATTATGGAGGTTCTAAAATATATTAGCAACCTTAATAAGATAGCATTTTTGTTTCATTTGTGAAATTGCAATTTTTCATGAGAAGTTTGATTGTTAGGGAGTTACCAAATCCAAAAACAACATTTTTTTAAAACTAATAGGCTTAACATAGAAGAGAGAAATTCAAGCTATTACAGAATTGTCAATACCTTGTTGTGACTGCCCACACCAAAATAAACATTATCAGAAAAGATACTTGAAAAATACCTTGAAAATCAATGGTATGAGACAAATTCCCTTCATATTATTTTGTTTCCAGTCTTACCCATGTTTCCTTTCCTTCCATTCTCTTCTCTCCCCTTCCTTTATTTCTCATGATTTATCTATTTATTTATTTCTCACTTATTTATCAATTCATCATATATTAATAGAATACTATAGCAGGCAGAATTCAGTCAGTAAGCAGAAACCACTGTAGGTATTTGATAAGAGAAGTATTTAATGTAGATTATTAGGCTGGAAATTTGTTAGAAGTACTAGAGGAACAAATGGGAGGAAAATGGCATCAGGAACTGAAATGAAGCTCTTGTGCCCACTGGAGCCTTTTTCATATGCCTCCTGTTGCTGCACAGCTACAGAGAAGCCCATGGTTGCCTTGCCATTCTTCCCTTCTCCTGCATTACTGCATGCGTGATGCGTGCACACTAGACTACCGCTAGAGTCTGAGGAAAAACAATGACTTCTAGCTTCCATTTCCCATCTGATCTCATGAAAGTGCTTCATTGGCTGGAACATTGCTAATGATAGCACCTTTAGTCTCCTAACACATGAAATACAAGGGACAGATTAGAAAGGAGGGGCGGTGCTAGGTTCTAAAACTGGCAATATCTAGCACAGTTCATCCCTGGTTATTTAGTGCTGTCAAAAATCCAGAAATAGCAAAATTAAAATCACCAGGTCAGTAAAAGAATAATTAGTAGTAGAGTTTATTGTTCATATAAGAACAGTTTGCTTTCAAATCCAAAGAACTGGGGGCTTTCAAATCCAAAACTGATGTGAAGCTCAGGGTCTTGCCATTGCAGGATGGGCTATCAAGTGAAAATGAAGAAGTTGTTTAACTCTTAACAGTGGTTGGTGAGTACAGTGGGGGTTTCCAGGTAGCAGCGGGATTGGTTAAAAGTGATTATTTTATACCAATTTCAGGAAGATGACAAGTTTCTCTTGTGATTTTCGGAGACATTTATAAGAAATAACCTAAGTTAAATTTCACTTATGTTCATGAAATGAGCTATATTTAGTTTTGCTTACATGGCTTACATGGTTTTGTTTGCTCAGGGCTTTTTCTTTTTCTCTCCCCCTCCTCTCCCCGCCCAGGGCTTTTTCAAGTCTGGTCTCCATTTTCCATTTAATCTTAACAGCACCTATAGCTCTTCTTTGCATGTTAATTGCTCCTTACGTTTGCACATTAGTTGCAACCATCCTTCTTATTGAAAAACAATGGTCACAGTGTCTACAAAAGTGGGGTAGTCACAATGTCCCATCAGTCATTATGGTAACCTCTGATTTTGTTAAGTCCTCTGATTTTTAGTAATAATTTTACTTGTCACTAAATTATATAACCTGAAAAAGTATACTTCTAGGAAAGACGGAGTAACAGGGACTGGATTTACCTCTTGCCCCCCAAAAAACTGGAGAAAAAAACCAAATATATGAAACAATGTCCTTCAGGGTATTGGAAACCTAGCAACAACATTAAGTGATCCTGGAGATAAAGGAAACAAATGAGGTAAGACATAAAATTGCCTGAGCTACTGGCTGAAGAAACTTCTAAGTCCACTTCATGAACAGGAAGAAATCAAGTAGAGCCCAAGTAGAAAAGACAGCCAAGAGTTTGGAAATTTCCTGGAAGAGTAATGGAGGGGCAAGAGGTGCACAGAGAAAGAACTTTGCAGATCTTCAGAGAGTGCCCTCGAAGATTCAGTTTAGTACTGATGGATGCATTTGCTGAGGAAAATACTCAAGCTTGGGAAAAGAGGAAACAGTGCTTAAATCTGACATAAGGCCAAGAGTAGTGTGCCTGTTCCAAATAGTAAAAGTGGAAAATATAAAAATTCACTGAGCTTTGGTAAAGTATAAAGTATTTTGCTTTAGTAGTGGGAAAAACTAATCCTTGACTCAATGCTGCTATGGTTTGCCTAACAAAGCTTAAAAGCAAGACCCAAAAGCATCATGCAGTTTCTAAATAACTTTTACTCATCCCAGAACAAGAATACAAAGTATAGGCATATAAAAATATACAAGCAAACAAAGGCATACAAAAATATATAGCAACCAACAAGTTAACATTCATAATATTTAGCATTCAATCAAAAGTTACTAGCCAGGCAAAGAAGCAGGAAAATACAACTCATAATTAGAAAAAAAATTACTCAATTGAAATTAACCTAGAAATGATAACAGATGATAGAATTAGTAGGCAAGGATATTACAACAGTTATTATAATTGTGTTTCATATGTTTAAAAAGCTAGAGAAAAGAATAAATATTAAGCAGAGACACAGAAGATATAAAATAGACCAAATTGATAGCTATATATGAAAATTATAATTCCAGGATATACCCAACTATATGTTGTCTACAAGAAACAAGATGCAATGCATATATAGTAAAAGTAAATTGATAAAGTAAGATATACCACACTAACACTGACCAAAAGAAAGCAGAAGTAGCTATATTAATTTTAGACAGAGATATGACTTCAGACCAAGGAAAGTCATTATGGATAAAGAGGGCATTACATAATGATAAAGGGATCAATTCTCCGAGGTTACATAATAATCCTGACATGTATGCATCTAACAACAGAGTATCAAATTATGTGATGCAACAACTGATAGAACTACTAGGAAAAATAGATTAACTCACTATTATAGCTGGCAAATTTAATGCCCATGTATCAGAAATGGACAGATACAGCTCACAGTAAAACAATAAGGACATAGTTCAACTCAACAACACCATCAGTCAAATGGATATGATTGATATCTATGGACTACTTCATCCAACAACAGCAGAATACACATTCTTCTCAAGCTCACATGAAACATTCAAGAAGCTAAACCACATTCTGGGCCATAAGATACACCTTAACATTAAAAGAAGAGAAATCATACAACGTCTGCTCTAAGACTACTATGGAATTCAACTAGAAATCAATAATAGAAAAATAGCTGGAAAAGTCCCAAAGACATGGTGATTAAACTATATATATATATATATATATATATATATATATATATTTTAATGCTGATTAGTCATGTATTTTCAGTTCTCCTAATTCATTTTTTCTCCCTCTCTGATTTTGTCTTGTTTTATTTTTCCCTCCCTTCCCCTATGATCCTGTTTTGTTTCTTAAATTCCATATATGAATGAGATCATACGATAATTGTCTTTCTCTGATTGACTTATTTCACCTAGCATAATACCTCTAGTTCCATCCATGTCATTGCAAATGGCAAGATTTCATTTTTTTGATGGCTGAGTAATATTCCATTGTGTGTATATATATATATATATATATACCACATATATATATATATATACCACATCTTCTTTACCCATTCATCTGTCAATGGACACCTGGGCTCTTTCCATAGTTTGGCTATTGTGGACATTGCTACTATAAACACTGGGGTGCAGGTGCCCCTTTGGATCACTATATTTGTATCTTTGGGGTAAATACCTAGTAGTGAAATTGTTGGATTGTAGGGTAGTTATATTTTCAACTTTTTGAGGAACCTCCATACTGTTTTTCTGAGTGGCTGCACCAGCTTAAACAATATATTTTTAAATAACACAGAAGTCAAATAAAAAATCTCAAAAGAAATTTAAAAATCTTTTGAACTAAATGAAAGTTAAAACATAAATTATCACAATTTGTGGGATGCAGCAAAAGCAGCACCTAGAGAAAATTTTATAGCATTGAACAAATATATATGAAAAGAAGAATGATCTAAGATCAACAATCTAAGCTTCCACCTCAGGAAACTAGAAAAAGAGGAGCACATAAATCCAAAGTGAGAAGAGATTATAAAAATTAGAGCAGAAATCAATGACATTGAAAGCAGGAAAATAATGGGGGAAACAAACAAAACCAGAAGCTGGTTCTTTGAAAAGATCAATAAGACTGATAAGCATCTAGCAAGGCTATGAAAAAGAAAAGAGAGAGGGAACAAATACTACTACCAGAAATGAAAAAGAGGACATCACTACAAATCCCATAGATATTAAAAAGCTAATAAAGGAATACTGTGAACAACTCAATGGCCACAAATTTCATAACTTAATGAAATGGACCAATTCCTTGAAAGACATAATCTGTCAGGACTCATAAAAAGTCAAATAGACAATCTGAACAGGCATATATCTATTAAAGGAATTAAATAATTAATAACCTTTGAAAACAGAAAACACTAAGCCCAGATAGGTTCATTGGTGAATTCTACCAAAAAGTTAAGGAAGAAATTACACCAATTCTCTACAATCTCTTCCAGAAAACAGAAGCAAAGTGAATGCTTCCTAACTAATTTTATGAGGGCAACATTATCCTAACACCAAAAGCATACAAATAAATTACAAGAAAACTACAGACAAATATCTCTCATAAACATAGATGCAAAAATTCTCAACAGAATAGTAGTAAAATGAGTCTAACAATGTATATAAAAGAATTATATGCCAGACCAAAGTAGGATTTATCTTAAGTATGCAAGGCTAGTCAACATTCAAAAATCAATGTAATCCATTACATCAACAGGCTAAAAAGAAAAATCACATAATCATATCGATAGATGCAGAAAAAGCATTTAACAAAATTCAACACCCGTTTAAGGTAAACACTCTTAATAATGCAGGAATGGAAGGGAACTTCCTCAACTTGGTAAAAAATAAGTATTTACAAAGCCTACAGCTAATATCATACTTAATGGTGGAAAACCTGAAACTTTCCCACTAAGAACAGGAACATAGCAGGGATAGGCCTTCCCAACTCTCCTTTTCAACATCGTATTGGAAGTCCTAGCTAATGCAATAAAACAAGGAAAGGAAATTAGCAGTTTATACATTGGGAAGGAAAGAAATAAAATTGTCTTTGTTCACAGATGACATATGTAGAAAATCCAAAAATAGACAAAAAGAAATCTTGGATTTAGTAAGTGATTACAGCAGTATTGCAGGATACAAGGTTAATATACAAAAATCAGTCACTATCCTATATACCAGCAATGAACAATTGGAATTTGAAATTAAAAACACAATACCATTTACATTAGCACACCCCAAAGTGAAATACTTAGGTATAAATCGAAAAAAATATGTGAAAGATCTTCATGAGGAAAACCATAAGACTCTGATAAAAGAAATCAAAGAACCAAGGAAATGGAGAGATATTCTATATTCGTGGAGGGGAAGACTCAATATTGTCAAGATGTCATTTCTTCCCAAGTTGTTCTATACATTCAACACAGTCCCACTAAAAATCCCAGTGCGTTATTTTGTGAATATTGACAAACCAATTCTAGAGTTTACATGGAGAGGTTAAAGACCCATAATAGCCAACAAAGTATTGAAGGAGAAAGACAAAGTTGGAGGATTCACATTATTCAACTTCAACATACACTTACAAAGCTATAAGAATCAAGACAGTGTGATATTGGAAAGAAAGATGAGATTGAAGGAGAAAGAAAATTGGAGGACTGACACCCCAACTGATGTGGTAATTACATGAGTAAATGTATACTTTTTTTCCTTTTTATTATAAATCTCTGTAAAAGATAATCAACAAATGTGCACTCTTGACCAACTGGAGTAACTGCAACCAAATTTACTCTTCTATCTGAAACAATAAAAAAAAATGAAAAGGCAGGAAGGAAGGGAGGGAGGAGGAAAGGAAGGAAGGAAAGAAGGAAGGAAGGAAGGCAGGCAGGCAGGCAGGCAGGCTTTCAAGGTACTGGACATCAAGCAATACAGGACAGTGGTAAATTCACTAAATACTTC
Organism: Phoca vitulina; assembly: GCF_004348235.1. Taxonomy (NCBI): domain Eukaryota; kingdom Metazoa; phylum Chordata; class Mammalia; order Carnivora; family Phocidae; genus Phoca; species Phoca vitulina. Next base: position 21,986,927 of record NW_022589727.1, read on the forward strand.
AAGTAAAAAGATTATGTTTGCTAGACTTTATAAACATGTTTTTAATATAAAGACTGAAAGTAAAAGAAAAAAAATGCTATGCAAGTAAATACTTACAAATACCTCTGGGGTGGACATTCTAGTATCAGAAACAGTATAATTGAAAGTAAGAAGAATTACTACACATAAAGAAGGATATCTTTATAATAATAAAGGGCTATCAATTGAGGGTTGCTGGAGTAGAGGGGGTGGGAGGGATGGGGTGGCTGGGTGATGGACATTGGGGAGGGTATGTGCTATGGTGAGTGCTGTAAATTGTGTAAGACTGATGAATCACAGACCTGTACCCCTGAAGCAAATAATACACTATATGTTAATAAAAAGAAAAAAATAATAATAAAGGGGTATCTGTACTTGGAAGATGTCACAATTCTATTTTTGTGCACTTAATAATTGTAACTTCAAATTATATCCTACAAAGACTGAAAGAACTAAAAGAGTAAGTAAATAAGTTTAATGTCATAGTAAACTTTAACATTACTATCTAAATAGCTAATAGAAAAAACAGACATTATCCATGGGATAAAGAAGAAATCATAGTGCAATAAGGAAACATTAAAACTGGATGATAGTGAAGATACAGCATTTTCAAACTTGTGAGACGCAAGGCAAAGTAGTGATTAGAGTGAGATTTGCAGCCTTATATACATGTGTTAGAAAAGAACAAAGGTGGAAAATCAATGATCTTATCTTTATCAAGAATCTAGAAAAAGAAAAACAAAACAAGATGGAGAAAGGAAATGATAAAAATAAAAGCAGAAATTAATAGAAAAAATTTTTTTAAAGGTTTATTTATTTGAGAGAGAGTGAGAGTGTGCATGAGTTGGTGGGGGGGGGGGAAGACAGAGGGAGAGAGAGGTAGAGAAGCAGAGAAGCAGACTCCTCACTGAGCATAGAACCTACAGGGGCTCATCTCTGGATCCCGAGATCATGAACTGAGCTGAAACCGAGTTGGAAGCTTAACTGACTGAGTCATTCAGGCACCCTGAAAAATTTTTCTAACAGAAAATTTGAAGTCAAAATGTGGCACTGTGAAGAGTTAACAAAATTTACAAATTCAGCATAACTTTATCAAGAAAAAAGAGAAAAACACGGGTTATTAATACCAGAAATTAAAAAGTGAAAACATCACTACAGATTTTACAGAAATAAAAAAAAATAACAAGAAGATATTCTAAGCAGGTAAAGCCAATAATTTAGAAAATTTAAATGAAATAGAAATTTTAAAAATACAACTTATATAAACTGATAGAATACAAAATTTAAGTAGCCTAGTAACTATTAAAAATTATTAATTTATTATAAATTTTTATTTCAGAAAATCCCAGGTTCGAGGGCTTCAACAGGAAATTCTTTTAAACCTTTAAGGAAATAACAACACAATGTTGTATAAACTCTTCTGGGAGATTAGAAAAAGAGAGACTAGTATAACTTTGATACCAAAACCTAAAAAAGACATTACATCAATAAGGACTTGCACACCAGTCTCTTTCATTAACAAAGGTATAAAAATTATTAGAAAAAAATTAACAAAGAAAATTTAACAACATTTATTTAAGATTTTATTTATTTATTAGAGAGAGTAAGCGAGAGAAAAAGCATGAGCAAGGGGTGTGGCAGAGGGAGAAACAGTCTCCCCCCTGAGCAGGGAGCCGGCAGGACTGGATCCCAGAACCCTGGGATCATGACCCCAGCTGAAGGCAGACGCTTAACCGACTGAACCACCCAGGCGCCTGAAAATTTAACAGTATTTAAAAACAAAATACATCACATCAAAGTGAAATGTATTTCAGGCCTGCCAGAGTGATTTACCATTTGAAAGTAGTCCGTCTAATTCATCATGTTAACATGGAAAGGAAGAAAAATTATATATGTCAATGTAAATTGACAGATTTAGTTACTGCACTTGATAAATTCAGACAGCATTTATAAAAAAATAAAAACAAGGTAGAATACAAGAGAATTTTCTTAGCTTAATAATGAATTATCAGAGACATCTTATTTAATAGTGAAATATTGAAAGATTTCTCTCTGAGATTGGGAATGTGACAAAAATGCCCTTTCCACTTGTTCTTTTCAACGTTTTCCTGGCTACTCTACATAGTGCAAGAAAGCAAGTAAAAGAAGAAAAAAGATTAAGGGTTGGAAAGGTAAGAACTAAATTCAGTAAATAGGATTGTGAATTAAAAAATTTCAGACTCTCCAGATAAATTATTAAAATTAATAAAGTGGGTTAGCATAACTATAGAATACACTATGCAAAGACAAATTTTAAAATTTAAACTAGAAGCAAATAACTAGAAAATTAATTTTAAAAATAATATAATTATCAGTTGTATTAAAAATTACCAAATAGAAAGTCAAAGAACCTCTACACTAAACATTACAAAACTATTGACAGAAATTTAAGATGATAAATTAAGCAATACATCATGTTCATGGATTGAAAGACGCAGAATTGTAAAATATGTTGTGTTTTTTTTTTTAGTTAGAAATTATTGTGTAAGAAACTGCCCCATATTTAGTGACTTAAAATAACAGTCGCTTATTAGTACTAGTGAATCTACTAGTCATAGGGAAAAGTCTCGATCTTGGTCATGCTCAGCAGATCTTGACCTGTCTCACAATGCATCTGTGATCATCTGGCAGATCAATTTGAGCCTTCACTCACATACTGGGAGATGTCTGGCTTTAACATGGGCAACAGGTGTTATAGGGACATTTGTCTCCTGTAATTAAGCAGGCTATCCTAAGTTTGTTCATATTGGCAGGGTTCCAAAAGAAAGAGAATAAACACAAAACTTCTTAAAGCCCATCCATGACACTACACAATGTCATTTCCATTGTATTTTTCATCCAAAATAAGTCCTATGCCTTGCCCAGATTCAGGGGTTGGGCAAATAATCTTGATAGGATGAGTTGCACATTTTCATTGCAAAAGAATGAGTATAGATAAGGGTGGAAAATTGTGTGCATTTTTTTCTGTAACAGATGTTTGTTCTTTCCAAATTTGTTTATAACTTCAGTGCATCCCAATAAAAATCTTGTGGGTTGTGTGTGTGTGTAAATTGACAAATTGAATCTAAAATTCATTTAGAAATGTAAATGGCTGGGTGCCTGGGTGGCTCAGTCAGTTAAGCGTCTGCCTTTGGCTCTGGTCATGATCCCAGGGTCCTGGGATCAAGTCCAGCATTGGGCTCCCTGCTCAGTGGGGAGTCTGTTTCTCCCTCTGTCCCTCCGCCCTGCTCGTGATCTCTCTCTCTCTCTCAAATAAATAAATAAAATATTTAAAAAAAAAGATATGTAAATGGCTAACAATAGCCAAGGTGATTTTTTTTTAATTTTTAAAGATTTTATTTATTTATTTGAGATAGAGAGTAAAGTGAGGAGAGGGAGAGGGAGAAGCGGACTCCACACTGAGTGCGGAGTCCAACACGGGGCTCAATCTCACCACCCTCAGATCATGACCTGAGCCAAAATAAAGAGTCAGATGTTTAACTGACTGAGCCACCCAGGTGCCCCAATAGCCAAGGTGACCTTAAAAAAAGGAACCAAGCTGGAGACCTACACTAACAAATAAAAGGACCTATTATAAAATTGTAGTAATTAAGATAGTATGTTATTGGCACAAGGATATGCATTACCTCATTTCTAACAAAGTTGATGTGCAAGGCAGCATGGAAATAGCCTTTTCAATACATTGTTCTAGGTCCTTTGAATATTTATATTAAAAAAAAAAGAACACTGGGGTGCCTGGGTGGCTCAGTCATTGAGCGTCTGCCTTCGGCTCAGGTCATGATCCCAGGGTCCTGGGATTGAGCCCCGCATCGGGCTCTCTGCTCAGCGGGAAGCCTGCTTCTCCCTCTCCCACTCCCCCTGCTTGTGTTCCCTCTCTCGCTGACTCCTTCTCTGTCAAATAAATAAAATCCTTAAAAAAAATTAAAAAAAGAACACTGATCCTACTTAACTGCCCCCCCACCCCACACACATACACCAAGCAGACTACAGGTATAAGTGTCAAAGATAACAATAAAGCTCTTTGAAAAACACATTTGAAAACATCTTTATACTTTAGGAGTAGACAAGTAATTCTCAACAGGGCACTAAATGTGCTAATTATAATTGAAAATGAGAACTTAGACTATTTTAATATTAGGAACTTCTATTCATCACATACGTCATTAGGAATGTGAAACTATAAACCACAAAAAAGGCAAAGAACTGCTGGAACTCAGTAATAGTAGACAAACAGCCCCCCAAAAAAAGAATATACGAAAGACTCGAAGAAGGACTTCACAAAAAGTAGATATCAAAATGGTTGATACACATATAAAAGGTACACAAAACATTATTAGTTATCAGAGAAATTAAAATTAAAACCCCAGTGGCCTGCACAGACACCAGAAGATGAAGAAAGGAGAGACTACCAAGTGTTGGAGAGCATGTGGAACATCCAAAACTCTTTTATAATGCTAAATGGGAATGTAAATTGTACAATCATATACAATCACTTTGGGAAACTATTGATACATACTGAAGAATCCCACTCCAGGAGTACTCAACAGAAATACCTACATAAATCACCAAAATGCACATAAGAATGTAGATAAGAGCTTTATTCATAGTAGTCCCAAACTGATAACAACACAAATATCCAAATATGATAGAATGGATAAATAATATTTGTATATTCACATAATGGAATGCTATGCAGAAATAAAAATGGGCAAACTATAATTATACCCAACAACACAAATGAAACTCAGAAACACAATGCTGAATCAAAGAAGCCAGAAACAAAAGAGTACATTCCACTTACTTAGAGATCAGTAAAAGGCACAATAAAGTATAGTGCTAAAAGTTGGAATAGTGGTCTTCTTTAGGAGGACTGTGATGTGAGTCTGAGGTGATGGTAATGCTCTGCCTACTGATATGGGCTAGAGTTCTAGAGAAGAAAGAAAGAAAAAAGCCAATAATATTTAATCATAGAGAGAATGTTTTGCAATAGGTGATAAAATAGTATAGACTTTGAAATATATGATGCAGTTCTTTTTTCAGATACGTTTTCCTACACTGATAAAACTTTACATTATCATTGCATGCTCTTATATTATCTGTTCATCTTAGCTTTCCCTATTCACTAGTCATTCAATAATACCATATACTCATCTGGTCTTTAATCTTAGTTTATTATCCAAATTGTGTCTCTGCTGGGTTTAGAATCATCATTTTGTGTAATTATTTAAAAATAAACCTCATTAGACAATATTAAGCCCTAACTCCCAATTGGGGAAAGCACATTTTTTATTAATCAATTTATTTCACAATTTAATGGGAAAGTTTTAAATTTTTTCCCCTTAGGAAAATATGCAGATGGATTTGTATCAAAAATCATTTTTGTGCTGGAATACAAAGACTTAAGTCTTTAAAACAAAACCTCAGAGCACCTGGCTCAAGGGCATCATCTTTCCCAGATCACCAAACAAGTAGTACATTTATAGGAGCTGAGGTGGTAGCTGCAGAAGTGGTCGATGGCACTGTGTTTTATGGTTCCTTTGATAAAATCATGACCCTGTAATTTGGAGACCAGTTAGTTGCATCAAACAAAGGAATAGTTATTATTTTATTTTCCTTGTAAATTTATCATTAAGGAATAAAGAGCTATTTGAATTTGAGCAGGGATGATTTTTGAGGGATTGGGCAGAAGAAAGTTGCAACTCTATAAACAAAGCATATATGAATAGACATACAGATATATAGATACGCATAAATCTATCCATCCATAAATACACATAAATCTATTCATAATCCGTCCATCCATCCATCCATCCATCCATCCATATTTCCCATCTGTCTATGAAAAAGAATGACCCATCTGCATTAGAGAATTACTACTCCTGGTATTGTGAGATTTTGAATGTATGACACGTGCTCCTACTTATGAACTTGTATGCTTATTGGTTAGAATAGCACATAGTAGTGCTCAATAAAAATTGGTGAATGAGTAAATTGAGTGTTTATGCTCAACTCTCTTCCATGAAGCAGTTCTAATTTTTGGACAGTCTCCAAGATTATGAAATTCAAAGCTGCCCTGACAGCCTCTTCCTTTCATCAGCTCAGCTTCTTGCTATCGCTGGGAAGACGAGATTTGGAAGTTCTCTTTTTATGGTCAACCAAGTTAATTTTGATCCATTGAACATTTAAAACCAAATGTACTACCTGAATGCTAAACATCACTGTGGCTTCTTTTGTCTTTTGCATGGGGATCAAAAATTATAATAGTATTTGTCATGAAATCTCCAGTGCACATGCTTATCTCTGCTTTACTTTTCCTGACTCTGTCAGTGCACTGACAATGCCTTTTGAAGGTCTTTGTACTAGTGAAGATAATCTAGTGGTTGTAATTTATGATGCCCAGATCTCAGTGGTTTAATAGAAATTAATTTTGTTCTCATAAAGTCCAATTGGAGGCTTGGGGGGAAATAGAGAGGATTGAAGGGGTATTAAACTGATCCAAAAGTGATTTAAGGACATGGACTCCCTATATCTCATTCTTTCCTTCTTTCTCTAGGATCTTAGAGTCCTCTGCTAGATCTTCTGAATGTTACTGGCAGACAAGGGGAGTGAGGCTTATGCATAATACTTTTTATAGGTCAGACAGGACATGGCATTCATCATGTCTGCCCACACTCTTGGCCAGAGTTCATTCAGATGACAACACCTAATGGCAAATGATGCAGAAAACTTCTGCCAGTGTGCCCAAGAGAAGGAGGAAGGAGGTTTGCTGAGTAGCTAACCAGTTTCTGTTATTGGAATTATTGATCTCTATAGTACCAAAAAAAAAAGGAATTTTTATTTCATTGTAACACTGAACACTCCGATGGACATTTGTTATTAACCACTTCTTGAAACTGTCTCCTCTTTGATTTTCACAATATAAATTTTCATTTTTTTCTCCCTTCTACTCTTTTTTTAAAGTTTTTATTTAAATTCCAGTTAGTTAACCTACAGTGTAATATTAGTTTCAGGTGTACAATTTAGTGATTTAAGACTTGGTTCTTATCACAACGACTACAGTCCTTAATCCCCATCACCTATTTAACCCATCTTCCTACCCACCTCTCCTCTGGTAGCCATCAATTTGTTCTCTATAGTTAAGAGTCTGTTTCTTGGTTTGCCTCTCTCTTATTCCCCCCTATGATTGTTTGTTTTGTTTCTTAAATTCCACACATGAGTGAAATCATATGGTGTTTGTCTTTCTCTGACTGACTTATTTCAGTTAGCATAGTACTCTCTAGCTCCATCCATGTTGTTGAAAATGGTAAGATATCATTCTTTTTTTATAGCTGAGTAATATTCCATTGCATATATATACCACATCTTCTTTATCTATTCATCAGTCGATGGACATTTGGGCTCTCCATAATTTGGCTATTGTAGATAATGCTGCTAAGGGAAACAAAAGCAAAGAAATAAAACAAAACAAACCCCAAAACAAACAAAAAAAACCTATTGGGACTTCATCAAAATAAAAAGCTTCTGCACAGCAAAGGAAGCAATCAAGAAAACTAAAAGGCAACCTATGGAATGGGAGAAGATATTTGCAAATGACATATCTGATAAAGGGTTAGTATCCAAAATATATAAAGAACTTATAAAACTCAACATCCAAAAAACAAATAATCTCTTCTACTCTTATTAGCCATTCATTCTAGATCCTTTTTGAGCACTGTTCTTTCTCTGCTCATTCTAAAAGTCAAAGTCATAATTCCAAAGGACTCTGTTGTCATCTCTCTGAGCTTTCACTTCAAATATAATTCCTATAATATCTTTTTAAAAAGTTTTTATTAATTTTTTAGTGTAATTGACACACAATGTTACATTAATTTCAGGTGTGCAACATAGTGATTTGACAAGTTTTTATATTATGCTATGCTCACCACAAGTGTAGCTACCATCTGTCACCATACAACACTTTTACAATATCATTGACTATATTCTTTGTATAATTCCTACAATATCTTTAAAAAAAGCTTATCTCAATGTTTCCCTTACATTTGGGTGATTCTTAAATCTAATCAAGAATTCTTCTAAATTCCAGACCCATATTTCCAACAGCCTAATAAATATTTCAATTTGGAAGCCCACAGGCACCTTGAATCAATCACATTGAAAAATTAATCATTAGTTTCTGCCAAAATCCTTCTGTATCATCTATCTTGGTGAATGGTAATACTCTTTGCTTTGTAATTTCATATTCTTTATTCTCACATACACACTCCTCAGTGAATATCATCAATCCAGTTAGCAAATTCTACAATTTCTAGCTTTTAATATCTTTTGTATCTATCATCTATTTTTCACTGCCTGAATTCAGGCTGTCATCAGATTTTTGCCTGGCTTCAAGACAGAGCAGTTAGGAAGAACCAAACTGGAATGCACAATTGACAGTGGATTAGAGGACTCTGGAGATACACTAGGAGTTGGGCAGGATAGAACCTAGGAAGAGAAGATGGATATCAGAGCCAAGTATTAAACCTCTGCACAGGGTTCATTATCTAAACAGAGATTATGGTCAAGTTGATGGGCTAGCCGACTGAACTTACTAGACTGAGACCTGCGGCTGAGCAAAGCAGTCAGGAGCATAGCCAAGAACAGCAATATTTGGGCCAGATGGATGCTGATCAGAGTCATGAACAAATCGGTATAATTCAAAGTGCAAGAATCAGAGTGGGCTGGGGTGTAAACTATGAGACCAATTTCTTAGATAAGCTCTCAGCCAGTCCTCTTAAATGGCCAGAATGAGAAGTAGCGGGTGGAAGTTTCAGAGAGACAGATTTCTGCTCACTCCAAGAAATATCTTTTAGTCATCAAAAGGTTGATTGTTAAAAAGATAGGCTATCTTGTGAGTTAGTGAGTTCCCAGTGACCGAGATGATTCAGAGAGACTTCATGAAGTCCTGCGAAGCTATGGTTGAGGCTATTTCTGATCACTTGGATGAAGGGATTAGACAGTTGCTGAGCTCATTTATCACTCTTGAATATTATAAATTATAACCCTCAATTTGAAAGCTGTGATTTGGTTCCAACTGGGCTTTGTGGCAATCTTTCACATTCTCTCCTCTATAGCAGATATCAAGTTGCAGAAAATCTCCTGTGTTACTCCGTTTGTGTTGCATTGCCTATCCTCAGAGAAGTGGTTTTCACCTTAGTCCCATCCATACTCAACAGATACACTGTTTAGTTTGCTCTCCTCCACCCCCTCCTGGTTAAATTGAGGTGCCAGTTAACCAGTTAATTCATTGAGACTTGGGGTTTGACTGGCCTTTTGGTTGAACAGGAAAGATGAAGGCAATCTGGAGCACAGTGTCCAAATCATGGGATCCAGCTTTGGCAGAGATGCCTAGAACTGACGGGCCCTTCATGTAGAGACCAAAGCCAAGTAGCGGCGACACAAGATCTAACTTGGGAAGCTTCTCCATGAGAAGGCTGAGCTTCTTAGATTTGTTGTCAAACGTAACATTTGGAAATGGTAAATCATTGCAGGAGCCTGTGTGCTTGGCAACCACGTTCCTGCCTGGGTTGCTGGCAGTAGAAGCCGTGTACGGATCCATAGCCTCATACAGTTCTGATGGGGACATGTGAGCCATCAGTGACTGATCATTTTGAGAAAACCTGACAGAGAACAGAAATTTTCCTTACTTGCTCTTGCCATAATGAAGTGAGCATAAGCTGAATGAAATAAAGTTGTCTCATTTATTATACAGATGACTCACATGCTTTCTGACTCATGCCAGTAAAATTACTCTGCAACTAGCAGAAATATGCCAGGGCCCAAGAAAAATTGTGCTCCGTGGGCCCCCCCTCACCCCTTCCCAAGGACTAGGGTATCATGATGCTGTTGAGACCTGCCCTCTGCTTGGAGCTGGGGCAATAAGTCATTTGGTTGCAGGATGACTTTTCTGGCTATAGATATACCCTTCAGGATAGGAGCTGTTAATCAACCCTGTCCATGACATCATTAAATTAACAGCTCCTGCATATAAGTAACATATTAAGCTTTGTCATTTTCACAATTTAAAATGCTTCTGTTCTTTCATCCATCAGGTAAAACAAAGATGCAGTCGAAACCTGTGCTTTCAGAACAGATGCCTCCATAATTGTGCTGTTCAAAAGAATGTGCTCTCATGCTCTGTACTATGTCTCCTTTCCATCTGCTTTTTGTCTGGTTGTGTTTGAGCAGAAGCCATCTCCCACCCCCCACCACCCCACCCCTCCGCGGCCAAGCTTACTTTCAAAACTTGATGTGATAGAGTATTGCCAAGAGTCTGAATAAAAGCAGAATGTAGTTGTATGATGTCATGGTAATACTTCGGTCAGTTAAACACTCTGGGAATTTACTATACTAGTCAAGAATAAAATTCATTTGGATGATCTTTCCAGAATATACGCTAGGTGAGCTGTACCTCACACTAAAATCCTAAACTAATTTTGCATTCTAATGATAAAAGTTGACCTTCTGGAAAAATAACATTTGATTTGTATCTATTGTGATTTCTTGAAGGGTAAAATTTTCCACTTATCTAAGAGCAGTTCATCACTTTTACAGTTGGTTTTTAGTAAAAAATGTCTATGGAAATAATAAAACCTAGGGCTTCTACTTTGTCTTACACATCCAACTTCTATGTGAGAGGGTCTATGCTTTTCTCTAATGCAGATATCTAGGCACAGGAAAATGAAGTGACCTACCTGAGATTGTAGACAAAAAACCTGACACTGAAACTCCTGGGTCTCGGGGCCTCTTTCTTGTATTCTTTAAGCTGTGAATTTCTGTATACCATTTTATTTTCACATATGACATTCATCTGATATTTATTCTTATAAAATGGTTATTCATTGAGAAGAATATTCTAGCTCTTTCTGGTGGGTTTTACATTCTCCTCCTGAGAAATTGAAATCGTCTCTGTATAACGTTTGTCAAAACATTCCTCTTTTCTCATTCACTGACCTTTTTTTCTACACATAACATTTTATCCTCACTGGTTTGGAGTCTGGCACAGGGTTTCTTAAAAGAAGAGGAGAGCAGGAAGACATCTATTTAAACTGATCTATATACTTTTTATTTAAACTGATATTGATTCTCTTGCAAGCTCAAATTATGTGTAAAGGGTCATTTTTAAATGTAAATTGAGCTAAACATTTCTAGGGAAAATTCTGAGATAAATTGATAAATGTGGATTGGTTAATAGAGTAAATTAGATATAACTACTTGTCAACCCAGTCTGAACCAATTAGATTGTGTCTTATCTAGAATTTCAAAAATATGTTCTATTACATTTGAATTTTACTAGTTTTTCTCATGAAATAAAATCTCACTGTAAAATAAACTCAGGGAACACCGGATGATATATTTTCCTGAGAAATTTAGAATGCATATTTGTATGATAGGATCTCTGGGATGTCACATAATCAATAAACTCTTTTGACTATGTTTAATTTTGTTAAATACAGCATTTGTTCCCCCTTGCCATATCTGTTGGCATGCTGAACAGTTGGTGTCTTAGAGGACATTTATTAGGAATCTTTGAACTAAAATTTTCTCTAGTAGGTAATATAGAATCATTTTTAAAAATACTACTACTCGGGGCGCCTGGGTGGCTCAGTTGGTTAAACGACTGCCTTCGGCTCAGGTCATGATCCTGGAGTCTCAGGATCGAGTCCTGCATCTGGCTTCCTGCTCAGCAGGGAGTCTGCTTCTCCTTCTGACCCTCCCCCCTCTCATGTGCTCTCTCTCTCTTTCTCATTCTCTCTCTCAAATAAATAAATAAAATCTTTAAAAAAAAATACTACTACTCAAAGTATGGAAGTTTGGGTGAAACATAAATTATATTTTCTGTTAAAGGACATTATTTATTTGAACAAATAATTGCCACCTTCAAAAAGAAACTTATCTGTGAGCTTCTTAAGAGTGTATACTATTTATTTTTGTATTCTTGTCACCTAGCACAATGCCATTAGTCAAAGCTCAATCTTTGTTGAGTTAATAACAATAAATAAAAAGATACCTGAAGATTTTAGATCACCTTGTACACAAAAATGCACATTTGAATGTTAGAAAATTAAAATCTGTTCTAAGCATCCAAAATGTTACATTTTCCTAAAATAACCTATGTTTTCCTTTATAAAACAATTTTAGTCTCCAGGGGCTTCTCACTGAGAATGGATACATTCTATTTATATTTTTTAAGTGAAATAGAAAATGCAGAACCAATGAATAGATGTTACAGCTGTCTCATAAGAGCCTAGCCAGTTTTTTAAAAATTTTTTTTAAACATGACTGTTTTCTAAGAGATAATAAGAAATAATATTCATTAAACATATTATTTTCTTTTCTGGTACTTTTCTTTCTTTCTTTCTTTCTTTCTTTCTTTCTTTCTTTCTTTCTTT
>NW_022589727.1:21999421-22018578 GCF_004348235.1 Phoca vitulina
TCTTTCTTTCTTTCTTTCTTTCTTTCTTTCTTTCTTTCTTTCTTTCTTTTCTTTCTTTCTTTCTTTTTTTAAAGGCTTATTTATTTATTTTAGAGAGGGGAAGTGGGGCACAGGGAGAGAGAGAATCTTAAGCAGACTCCCGGCTAAGCACAGAGCCTGACACAGGGCTCCTTCTCACAACCCTGAGATCATGACCTGAGCTGAACTCAAGAGTCAGACACTTAACTGACTGAGCCACCCAGCCACCCCACTTTTCTGGTATTTTTAATACAAGTCATAGGTTTATTGAAAGTTCTATCACTCTAGTGGAAACAAGTATAAATATTTTCCATTGAGTTTTTATTGTTTAGTTTTTGTTTTTGTTTTGAAGGTACTGGAAGTACCATGTAATTATTGCCATGGTATTGGATATGTGGTCTGGCAAAACAGCAGCATGAAGTGACAATAGCCAGTGTAATGGTAGTTTGACATTAGTAATAATTTAGTGCTTGTAGTAATCCAAAACTAATTGTCCCAATTCTCTGTGTATTTCTTTTGATATCTTAAGGCTTTTTGCCTATTTTGTTATATATTTTAACTTCAGGTGAATAAAATCACACCAAAACAAGCATGGAGAAGGGCTCTGAACAGACTGGTGGGCACTGGTATTGAAACTATATAGAAGGTGCCTGGGTGGCTCAGTCAGTTAAGTGTCTGCCTTCGACTCAGGTCATGATCCCAGGGTCCTGGGATCAAGCCCCATGTCAGGCTCCCTGCTCAGCTGGGAGTCTGTTCCTCCCTCTCCCTCTGCCCCCCCTCACTCATGCTCTCTCTCTCTCAAATAAATAAATACAATCCTAAAAAAAAAAAACTATGTAGAATTGTGGTCTGACAACACTCTCACTAGATTTGTATGTCTTATGTATACATATATCTAGCATTAATCTGGTAGATTGCAGCCATGGTCCTGACATAGGAAATATCACTATGTCTCAATACCAGAGAGAGAGAGCCCCAGGCTGATGGAAGCATCTTTCAAACTATTAACTGTACAGTAGATTATTGTGCCATGTAGAGAAGGAATTTGACCATTTGGACCTATGCTCTTTACTTGGTCTCACTGAATTATTTACTCTTCATTGTTGACCTCCTTGTTATTTTTTTCGTAGTAGTTATTTAACTACAATGTCTAATCATCCCTTTGCTGAAGCCTTCTGGATTGTTTCATTTTATTCCTACAATGTTTTGTTCTTCTCAATAAAACTTACTTCTTTCATTATCATCTGGTATCTGAAATTCTTTATCTTTCTTAAAAACAAAATTAGGAGATTTAACACTCTCCCCTCATAGTCTCCTCATTCACTATTTCATTAAATATTTAAAATACCTTGATTCTATTATTCTATTATTTGTTTTATATTCTGAGTGTGTGTGTGTGTGTATATATATATATATATATATATATATATATATAGTTTTATTTTTAACTCCTCAAAAGACAGGTTCTTTAGCCTGAATTTTGGAGAGTTTCATATGATATCAGGTGTATCAGATGATGCATAATTATATGATAAACACCTAAGTACTCTCTATATATTGTAATTGTTCTTAATGATTGTTGATTCAGTGTTGGTTATCTGTATGATATTAAGCCAATTTATCTTCAGTTATTCTATTTTCCAAAAGCCACAGGGAAGTTAAATGTAGGGACCTGTGATGATGTTGTATCTGTTTATCATATGATTGAGTCACATTATCTAGTAAAGCTGAATTGGTATACTTTCCAGCATATGGCATATTAAATCAATAATATGAGAAGGAAAAAGAATAATGGAAGGAGTACATACAATTTAGTATAAAATCTTACTGCTTTATTCTACATGAATTAAATTATTAAAGAATTAAGTGAGCATTGCTTGTCTGTTCTATGCACTAAGGACCTACTGTGAACATATCATGAGGACAAGATAGATATGATTACTTCCTTTATGGGACTTACTGTCCATTTGCAATTCATAAATGGATATATGATAAAATAACTATACATTAATATGTATATCCTATGGAATGGTGGTGGATAGAAGATTCCAGGCAAAGATAGCATCAGTAGCAAAAGCCATGAGTTAGGAAAAATCATATTCTAGAAATCAAGAAAGAAGGCCAATATAGTTAGAAGATAACAAGGGGGGGGGGGAATGGCATAGGGTGAGGCATAGACTCAACCATGCAGAATCTCGGTCCATGATGGGGAGTTGGGATTTTATTCTAGGCGTAATGGAAAACAATGAAAAGTTTACAAACAGAGGAGAGACATGATCAGATTTATGATTTTAGGGTTTTATATTTCTGTGCAGGAAAAAATAAATAGAAACCGGGGTAACTCTTAAGCTTCATTTGTTTATTTTTCCTTTAAGTTCAAGCCAGACACATTGATGGTTTGGTTAGGGTGGTAACAGTGGAAAAAGAAGTGCATGAAGTAGAGAGATAGTTTTGGAGATGGTATGATAGGATTCATTGTTGACGAGATACAAAAAATAAGGGAAAAGAAGTAAATAAAAATGACATTTTTCTGGATTGAATGATTATCTTATTGACAGTGCTATTGATAGAGAAACAGGTTTGGAGATTTGGATGGTGTGAGCAAGTTCCATTTTGGACTTGCTACTTTGGAATTTCTAGATTTGAGATGTCTGTTAGGCATCTAAGTGGATATGTGAATTCCTCTGTCTGTCTGTCTGTCTGTCTCTATCATCTATCTATCTATCTATCATCTATCTATCTATCTATCTATCTATCTATCTCTATCTATTATCTATCTATCATCTATCTATCGATCTATCTATCTATCTATCATCTGTCTATCATCTATCTATCGTTTACCTGCCTGTATGTCTACGTATGCATCTGGGACTCAAGGACAAGTGTAGAGTGGAGCTGTAATGTGGAGTCAGTGTATAGATAGTTCTGGAAGCAACCTGAATGGGAGAGCGTTGATAGAGGAAAGTGAGAGGGCTTGTGAAGGACTACCCAAACATTCCTCTCTGTGGAATTGTGGTAAAGGAGGAGAAGCCAATCAAGGAACCTGGGAAGGCCTGGCCAGAAGGGTAGGAGGAAAGCCAAGAAGTGCACTGACTCCAAGAGCAGAGAATGTTCAAAGGAGGAATAAATGTCAATCTTTGCCAGATGCTGCTAACATCAAATAGTATGTGGACAAATGTGTTCTCTAATTTAACAAATGGGTCATCGATAACCTTGGGAAGAACTGTTTCAGTGGAGTTGTGGTGATGCAGACCAGAATAGTACATGCTGAAAAGTGAAAGCAAGATGAAGAGGAGACATAATGTGTGGACAATTCTTTTGATTTTTTTTTTTTTTTTTTTGGTAGAGGGAAGTAGAGATATAAGATGGAAGCTGATGTGGAATATAGGAGCCAAGGGAGGTTTATTTGTGGTTAATGAAAACTATCCTGATATTTTAAAAACACGAAGTTAATTCATACATTGTGGGATATTTCATAGGAACAAAGAATTTCAATAAATAGCTAGAATTTAATTGTTAGTTGTGTAGTAGTCAAATATCTTTATTGATATAGGCCATCACCTATCTTTCTTTATCACTTCCATACCTGATTATAAAAGTATGTGACTGAAAATGTTCCAGTGAACAACTAGTTTGAAATAGCTTTCCTATTTTATATAGCTACAATGTCTGGAATAATCATGGGAAACAGAAACACCTCCTTTTTTCTGAAGGTGACCTTGGTGAATAGCAAATTTTTAAAAAGCGTGTATGTCATTTCAAGGGCTCCAGTTGTAACAGAAATGGAATATTTTTTGCCATCTAAATTTCAACTTGTCTTTTTCTTTTGCTAGTGTTTATAGGGATGCATCTGGAACCTTAACATCATTGTTGCCTTTTCAAGTCATTCTAAGATTGCCTTGTTAAAGCAAGAGGCAAACTCAAATATAAAATCAGCTTCTACCTTGGTAACAAACAGAAGACTGTAGTTTTCAAACATTTCAACAACAGGACAAGAGTGGAAAGAAGGATCTTTTTTCAGAGGCTCTCTTTTCTGAGCCATCTTGGCCAAGAGCACCATCAACCACCACACACGCCTTTTGTGACCATCTCAGAGCAGAGTTGCCACTGGTGTGATCGAGCCCTTCTGAAGAGGAAAAGATATCTAGGGCATCTGTTCTAGTAGTCTGCATATTCTATTGCCTTTACCAGTAGACATGACAACACAGAGTTTTGGGGTAGAACCTTTAAAAAACGTTTCTTGCCTTTTGAAATTCTCTGAATTCAGAACTAAAAGGGTGAATTTGTCTTTTTTCTCCTTAATTATTAGTGTTTTGAGAGCTTCCACTTGGACTAGGAGTTAAAGTAAGGTTAAAACTTGCATATCAGGGGGTGCCTGGGTGGCTCAGTCATTAAGCATCTGCCTTCAGCTCAAGTCATGATCCCAGCGTCCTGGGATCGAGCCCCACATCTCGTTCCCTGCTCAGTGGGGAGTCTGCTTCTCCCTTTCCCTCTGCCCCCTGCTCATGCTCTCTCTCTCACGCTCTTTTTCTCTATCACAAATAAATAAATAAAATCTCAAAAAAAAAAAACCAAACTTTTGTCTCAGGGTACAGAACTCAAAGAACTGTTAAATGCAGAGGGTCCTCTTGTGGATTGAGTCTTATCTAATGCTCAGGATATTTGGCTGGGATGGTTTTAAGGTGATAGACACATAATCCGGTATGTTTTGATAGATGAGGATATAGTTCTTGGCAAGGAGATCAGGTGCAGGAAGCAACTCAGCCATGCCCAACAGAGTTTCTTCTGTTGATGTTCTGAAGCAGTCTCTTCAGTCAAATATTCCCGGGTGGCAGTAATGTAAAGACTGCTACTTGAGCATTGCTGGGAAGTGCCTATCCATTCCCCTTTGGCCTCTTCCAAATATGTTTGTCTAATTTTATCTATAGGGAAGTCCGAGAGAGAAGCAGGTATAACTTGCTTCATAGTGAATTGCTTCCTCAAGGTGGCTGCAGTAAAACCTTTAATGTAAAATTGTGGCATGTGCTTATTTGTCTCTGAACTCCTGGAACCTGTCAAATGGGGCATTTGGGAATGACAGACACCTAATCAACATGTTTGCTGCTGTTTTAGGATTCGCTGATTGTTAATACAAGGGCGCCTCTGCTGTTTCATAAAGGTCACGCTGTCATATAAATCTTGTCTGCAGAGGCTCATTCACCTGAAGGTGAGTGCTTGAGAAAGAACAGGGTAACATGACAGTTTCAGGAAGATGCATTTATATGTATGCATTTAATGGGGAGTTGGGAATGAAACTTGGAAAGCATCAATTCCATTGCTTTTCCTTTTCTTTCATACAGCACGGTTTTGTAAGCTGAACTTCTAGAAATAAAAAAACTAATAAATATAATTAAGTGATCTAATTTAGAAATGATGGACTTTTAGATAATTCTTTAATTTACCCCGATGCAAAAATTTCAAGCTTTTGGAATGTTAGCCATCATTCATTCATATGTGTATGTGTGTATGCGTGTGTGTGTGTGTCTGAATTGATTAAAGGAAAAACGACAACACAATTTTAAAATGAAAGCATTTTTTGTTTTGTGATAGCCCTACATGTATGGTTTAAAAGTGAAAATAATATTGATGTTATTTTTAATTGTAAGTAGCAAAATGATTTGGTTGAAGTAGGGAGTACTCATTGAATCAGGGTTCTTTGTTTTGTTTGTTTTTTGTTAATAGCAGAATGAGACCTTAGCATTCATCTAAGCCAATCACTCACTTTCCACATCATGAAATGAACCCTGATTTTTAAGCCACACAGAGACCCACTGACTGATAAAAGTCATCCATGAATGCACCACAGTTATTTGTAGCCATCACTCTGGATCCTCCTCATTTTTTCTAGACCTGCCTTCTCTGACCCTATTTCCAAATAATTTAAGCCCTTGCTTTCTGTCCCCAGATCTAATGTTACCTCTAGATCACCCCCTTAGGCTTGAAGAGACTAGACACTTCAAGTCTCCCTCCATAGCATCTGGTTCTCAACTCTGTTTGGTAGACTGTGGCTTGACTCCAGCTCTTGCCATCCCTGACTTCATTGGATAGAACTAGGCATGAACACAACCCCACCTCAAATACAGCCCTGGTATCTACAGAGGGCATGCTGAGAGAGATGAGTATTGATTCCATGTCAGCTCACCGCTTCAATATGATCAATGAAGCCCCTTTGTTAATAGTCACTCGATGGCAACTGTAGGCGTCTGTGCACTCACTGTGGTTTGATGGTGAACTAATATATTTCATCCTGAACTAGCCACTATGGTCAGGCATTTGTATCCTGAAAGAATGACCAAAAGATAGCAGAAGATCAACTTCAACCCCATTACCCACATCATAATCTTGTAGAATATCTTCCTTTTTTTGATCAGTAATTTAAAAGCATTTATCAAGGCAAATAGCCAGAATAAGAACCATGCCTTTTTGATCAGCCATTCTCAAATTGTCCTTTCAGAGGATTCATGAGATCAAATTCTTTTCAGAATAATCCTAAAATGTTACTTCCCCTTGTTACTCTCATTCTCTCACAAGTACATGGTAGAGTTTTCCAGTGGCTGCCAAATGTGATAATGTCATTGCTCTGCCACTAATGGAACATGTGCTTGTGTATTCTTGAGTTTTAAATTTCTCTCAGTTTTGATTTCTGATATGCTAAATAATATGGCCTGTATAAATAAATGTGCTTTGGTATCTTCAATGATTTTTAAGAATATAAAGGAATCCTGAGACCAAAAAGTTTGAGAACTTCAGATCTGGGTTATTGAAATTCATGCTTTGCAACTTTCATTGTTAGAATCTATAAGATGAATTATTTCTCAATGTCTCTGCTCTCAAGATTTTACTATTTAAACCAATGAAAAGCTGCCTCAAGGAAACAATAAGAACTCCCAGTGAGATAAAATTAGATGAATTCTATGATTTTTTTATAGATATGTAACTTAAAATAATTTGAGTGTAGCTTTAAATGTCAGACTGTTCAAAAATAACCAGTTTTGTAAACCATCGGTATCTTATTTAACTTCTCTGTGCCTCAATTTCCTCATCTGTAAATGGAGGTGATAACTACAGCTATGTCACATGGTTGTTAAAGATAAGTGAGATAAACACATTTAAAGCATGACAACACCACTTAGCATATGGTAGCAGTCCACCAATATTAGCAATTAGCTATGACCATTATTTCATCCCATTTGACTAAAATTGAATGAGATCTTAAATTTAGAATTGGGGTCAACATTTATTCTGAGGCTAATTATTTTAGAAATAACAATGAAAGCTCAAGAAGTTTAATTTTATTTTTGTATATTTTCCTTACACACCAATTTGGGGAATATTTTTCATTCATTAAGTGGTTAGAATGAAACTCTGGGCCTCATCATTGTTCTCTAGTTATTTAGTTGGGGATAAAGAGTGTAGAGTAGGGACAATATTCAAAAGAGAAAGGGCAGCAATAATAAAGACTTGATAGTCTTATAAGAATATGGACCTAAGAATCTGACCTATAATTTTAGGTTCCCCACTGGTTGGAATGTTTATTTGAACTCAAGAGAAAGGAGTCGAGACTGGAATTTTTACCATGTACCATGTTTAATTATTTGGAGTTTTTTAAGGCCAAAATGTGCTTCCAAATTCAGAACATTCACTTTTAGTCCAATTTATTACAGTCCTAAAGTGAGTGTTAAAGTCAACAATGTGACATGTGACTTTCTGTTTTTAAGTCAAGGCTAGTTTGCTGAGGATAATGATTTGTGACATGAACCTGAAGAAGCTGCTATAATTGACATAGTCCAAAGTAGCAATCTGATTATAGTACTTTCAATTGCAGCTTTCTTTTAAACTAATTCTATCTTGAACTTGGGAATGATGTCATAGTGTCTCGCTATATACATCTTACATGTGTACAAATAAAAAACAGTATCCACTGAAATTGTATATGTAAAGATCTGGATGGGCAATTTGGATGGGTTTCATGTTCAGATAATCCACAATTCCATTGGGAAAGGGGACATTAGGGTTATACTAGGATGAAATTGCTTCACAGCCTTGGGACTGTCTGAATTCCTTTTTCAACTTGTTCCCATAGAAGAAAAACAAGTCAAAATACATGGTATTATTTACTGGGCATTGTCCAATTCAAGGGAGTTTGGCAGTACCTATCGATTACCTCTTTGCTTAGTCTATACAGACTCCAGCACCAGAATGACAGTCAGTCAGAGTATCTATTTTGCTTAATCCCAGCCCAATCTCAAACTAAAATCTTCATTTTTATATGATTTTTGCAAGGAATTCCCAATCCAGATTACACTTATCACTTGGAAGCAGAAGGGAGCTCAGAAGTGAGTAAGGGAGTAGCTCTGGCAACCATCCCATGCCTTTCTTATTTGATACACCTTTCACAAGGCTCTGCCTTCAGCTCAGTCAGCTGGATGGGAGAAGAGAGCACCACCACCCAAGAAGAAGGGAGCCATAGAGAATAAGAGCTGCTCTGTTAGCCCTGCTAGTGCTTTGAATGGTAGGAAGGCAAGCCAACCACATGCTTCTTGATTTGTACTTTCAAAACATGGGCTAATAAAATGTTCGCAAGGCAACAAATACAAAGTAGCATTTCTCCTTGGGGATAGACTGGCGGTGACGTAGATGTGGGAAGGAAGGGGCTTCAGGAAGTTGTGAGTAGACTTTCCATTAGCCAACAAATTTAACCCATTTTATTAAATAAGTGTTTATAATATAGCCAACTAAAATCATAGCATAAATTCAACATAATTAGGCATAAGGAGAATACTGTTTCACCTGTGGGAGTTGGAAAATACAGTTGACCTTTGAACAATGTGGGAGTTGGGCACTGACCCCTGTGCAGTCCAAAGTCCATGTATAACTTTTGAATCCCTCAAAACTTAACTAGTAATAACCTATTGTTGATCAAAAGCCTACTGATAACATAAATGGCTGATTAACACATATTTTTTATGACATATGTATTACCTACTGTATTCTTACAATACAGTAAGCTAGAGAAAAGCAAATGTTATCAAGAAAATTATAAGGAAGAGAAAATACACTTAGAGTAGTGTACTATAAAAAAATCCATGTAGAAGTGGACCCATGCACTTCAAACCCATGTTGTTCAAGGGTCAACTGTAATGAAAACACTCCCTAGATGATCCTATCTATGCCTTAGACTTTTACTTTCACCTAATAATTGCAAAATCTAAGTATTTTTTTTTTTTTTTTGGCACTCCAGATATCTACTGGTCATGTTCGTATTAAATCCATATGGATGTCCCCTGGGCACCTGAAACTCAGCTTTCCCAGGATTGACCTCAAAATGTCTGTCTTCTAAACCAACTGTCTATATTTTCTACTGTCAATCCATTTTTCTAAGTATCCAGCTTTGAGATTTCTCTAGACCCCACAGCTCTTTCATTTTCCCAAAGAAGTTGATTGCTATTTGGGATCCTGCCATTCTGCCTCTTGGATGTCTGCAGTCTCCGCACCTTCCTCTCCATTTCCAGTTTGAGTTCAAACATTCATTTTCTTTCTTGCAAACGATCTCCTTCTCCTAAATACTGCTTCCTTCAAGACCATCCTCAAAAATGCTACCTTCTAGTTGAATGCCATGTCATTATGATAAAAATTCTACAATGATTTCCTTAGTGTTAGGAAGAAAAGAAAAATGAATTAACATTTACTAAGCACTTACTGTATTTTAAGTACTGTGCTTGAAATTGGAAATATTGTGTTTTATTTATTCATCACAACAATCCTGTGAACAGGCATAATAATCCCAGCTTTGCAGGTGAAGAGGGTGAGTTTTAGAGAGGTAAAGTAACCTGGGCAATTTGAAAGTGCAAATGCCAGGATTTGAGCCTGTTTGGCTGACTTTTCTTATCTGATTCTCTTTTATATCCCTTTTGCATTCACAAAGCCTATCAAGTTCTCTCATGACTCCAGCTTTTAGAATCTGCTGTTCCCTTTGTTTTCAGGCTCCCCACTCACTCCTCAGCTCCATTTTCCTTCCACTTGCTCTGCAAATCTTCCTTTAAAACAAACTTCTTCTTCAAATCTCCCTCATTTTCCCATGTTTCTACAATACCTTGTGTATAGCTTCATTATAGCAGATAAATGCCTTCTTATAATCATTTTTGTTTCATGTACCATAACTGCTTTCCCAGCAGCCTGTGACCTTTCTAAGCATAGGTCTGTCTCTTTTCAGCCAAGAGTGTCTGCAGCATTGCACAGTGCCTAACACAAAGCAGTCACAATGCATACTTGCCTGCATGAATACATAACTGGATGAATAAATGTTGAGTAGAGAAAAGCAATCACAGTTATTCATGATCCTACCAATTCTGCTGAATTTTAATGTGAACAAATAATTTACCTTTTATCCCCCTCCCACTAGAATGTAAGCTTTATAATCGCAAGGGTTTTTATATGATTTGTTCATTGCTGTGTCCCCAGTAACTAGAACTGTGCCAGATTCCTAGAAATCATTCAGTAATTATAGGTTGAATACATTGCTTTCACCATGTTACTAATTCCTAGCATCTCATATAAGATGAGAATATTTTCTCTAAAGTCCATTTCATCCCTTTAGATCAATTTGCTTATTACAATTTTGAGCATCAAATATGTGCCCACTACCATGCTAGGTATTGGAAACATAAAGATGAATAAACCTTAGGGAGCTTACATTTTAATAGGTGATTACTGAAAATGCCAATATAGTTGTTTTTCTGAGATCTGTGGATGGGGGAAATAAATAGTTTTCTGGTATCATGTAATATTTGGGTTCACCACATTCCTTCCAAACTTTATTGATCAAACTGTGGTCCTCCTCAGGAGTTATTTATGTGGCAGAATAATAATTAGACAACACAAAAGAGGAGGTGGCTATTGTATTGCTTCTGCCATTTTATGAATTCTTAATTTCTGAAGACCTGAAGTTTTGAAAAAGAATTTCAAAGGTTTTTTTTCTGTTAAATATGGAATATTTGCATTCCTATTTCCTGGGAGATAACCATTATTTGAGATAAATTTTTAAAACAAATCTTAAAAATAAATAATCTATAAAAATCAATATTTTTCTTTAGTCTCTAACAGTCCTCTGCTGTAATTTCCAAAAAAAAAACCCAACAAAAAAAACATGAGCAAGGTGCCACTGTTAACTTCAAGGCATTTTATCTTAAACATTATTTTTAAAGATTTTTTTTTTTTTTATTTGAGAGAGAGAGTGAGAGAGAGAGAGAGCACAAGAGGGGCGAGTGGGAGAGGGAGAAGCAGACTCCCTGCCCAGCAGGGAGCCCGATGCGGGACTCGATCCTGGGACTCCAGGATCATGACCTGAGCCGAAGGCAGTCGCTTAACCAACTGAGCCACCCAGGCGCCCAAACATTATTTTTATAAATCAGGAAAATAGAATGTTTGGTGTTAGTTAAAAGCTATGGTAAGGAAGATATTAAGAATTGTTAAGGAAATTCAGTGACTGGGGCACCTGGGTGGCTCAGTTGGTTAAGCTGAGTCTGACTCAGCTCTTGGTTTGACTCTTGGTTTCAGCTCAGGTCATGATCTCAGGGTTGAGGGATCAAACCCCATGTTGAGCTCTGTGCTCAGTGCTGTGTCTCCTGGAGATTCTCTCCTTCTCCCTCTCCCTCTGCTCCTCCCTGCTCTCAATCTCTCTCTCAAATAAATGAATAAAATCTTTAAAAAAAAGAAAATCCAGTGACTTTTCACAAAAGGACTAGCTATAAGGAAAAAAATAGTTCTTCCTACCCTCCATCTCTCCCTTCCTCTCTCCCTTCCTCTCTCCCTTTCTCCCTTCCTTCCTTCCTTCCTTTCTTTCTTTTTTTTTCTCCTTTCTTTCTTTCTTTTTCTTTCTTCTTTCTTTCTTTCTTTCTTCTTTTTTTCCTTCCTTCCTTCCTTCTGTTCTTCTTTCTCTGTTGTCTTTATTTATTGTAAGCTCTGGTACCTGGAGTAGATACCAGGCTCCATTAGATGAGTGTTGGATTTTAGAGAATTCTTCTGATGTTACAGCATCTTAGGCTCAAATTTTTGGGCTGTGTGAACTGGCACTAATGACCAGTACCCTAGAATATAATGTAAGGATCCCAACTCAGTGTGGTTTGTGATTTAACTGATAGTTTGAGCATTTTTTAAAATCATATTTTATAATCAGCACTACTAAATTGTAAACTAATTCTGGGCAAGAGATCTGGCTGTTCATAGGTGCTCAGAAAATGTTGGTTGAATGCTGATTTAATATCAAAATTAAATTCATGTTTTCAAGAATTTCAAACAAAATAGCACATTTCCAGAGTGCCAACTTATTTGGAAAGTATGGATCTCAAACTTTCTTTTGTTCATTCTTCTAGCCCTGCCTCAACAGGCATAGCCAGAATGAAAAGGTTGTAACATACATTTCAACCCTAAAGCTGATGATGATACCAGTTAACATGTATTTGCCTAACTTGTGAAAGTACCAAATTGCGGGCAGTATTATAGCCTTTACAACGAGAATCAATGAGTTAAATTGGCTAGAACAAATAAGGTGACAAAGGGTAATGATGAATGGCAGACAGAGAGAGAAACCTACAATTTAGAAACCAATAAAGTCATTACACTTAGCTCAGTACAGCAACTTGATGAGACATATTGGCGAGTTAATTATATGTTTTAAAAGTGGTAGCCAATGATTTTATTGTTTTCTCTTGTGAAGTTAAAATGAGGGTTTCTTATTGAGTATTTTGTGTGGATGAAAAATTGGGATCTCACTCAAATGAGAATTATAGAGGAAGCCATTTGCCAAGGGTGTCAGGAGATTGAGCTGGGTAATTGGAGCACTTCCAGGAATTGGTTTCATTTTCACCAGATTGAAAAAACAAATCAATTGCTTATAAGCAACGTAGCTCTGTGAACAAGGTGTTCTTGTTGATGCTTATGTCAGGAATGTATTACAGATCTGATTTGATAAATAAAACCAAATATTATTCTTCACCATTGAGCCCTTCCTTGCAGGAAAGAGCAAATTGTACAATCTTCACCTCTGAGTCAATCTTTTAGTTAGAAGATCATAAAAAAGTCTATGGGTATGGCAGTAAAGTTTGGGGAGATAGGATTTTTCAGGACTTCTACAAGAAGTCCCCTATCCTGAACCTCTGTGATATTGGAGATGCGAAACTTGATTGGACTTGATGGGAGTGAAATTTAGTGATTGATATTTTCTGAGGCAAACCATCAGTTTCGCAGAGTCGTGCAGCTCACAGCTGCCTCTGAGTTTCAGTGTCAAATATCAAAAAGTCCTATAACAAACAACTTATAAGTGGTAAGAAAAGTTTATACTAAGTCTACTTCTGAGGGCCCATGAAAATATTTCAGGCTGCAAGATACGTAAACAACTACACCAGACCACACAGTTGCATTTCATCAACTGACCATGGCATTAGCATCCAGCCAACTTCCATGATGGCTGGATGCAAATCAGCTTTCTAGAGAGAATCTGAAAGTGATCGGATGGGGAAGCCTTCCTCAGACTGTTGACTTAATATCTCTCTTTTTTTCTTCTGGCTCCTAAAAGAACAGTGAATAAAAACTTAACTTACTGGGTCATCAGGCAGCAACATGGAAAGAGTAGTGGTCCCAAAGTGGGCAGTAAGAAAACCCCTTCTGCTGTAAAAACACCTGTGTTCATTGGAATCTTGGCATGTGGCTATGATCCAGGCCCACATTCAGATGTGGATTTACTATAAAGCTACAAGATTTTGCCTCAGTGTTATTCACTTGTAGAAACCCAGACTAAGCTTCTGGAAGAGGCTCAAGAAATGTCTTATATAGTCATGTGTTCTTGTCAATTTGCAAATGTAAGGTATTTAAAGTGAATTTTAAACTGAAACTGTTTAAGACTCCTTTCTCTTTCCATTCTAACTGTCCCTTCCTCACACTTTCCTTCATGTCAGGGTACACAGAGTGACATTGGGTATTTTAGGTATCTGGCTCCAGATACATTGACTTGAGGAGATATTTAGTTGCATTTAGGTGGGATATACTTAAGTGGCTCAGAGTTTCTTCTGTGGGATGTTGAACAATAGTCAGGCAGGTGTATCATAATTGCTGTTATGAAAGGTAAACATAAAAGTCTGCAAGCAGGACCAGCTTCACAAGTTTGTGGCCCATGGGATCAGAAGGGTCCTGCATTGGTTTAATCATCTGCCATCACTTTCTTGAATTCTTCACTTTTTGAACAAGAGGCTCTGCAAATTACTTAGCCAGTTCTGGCAGCAAGTACCCCGTCAAAAACTAATAAGTGTACAGAAAGTGTGCCACATTCAGCTCATCTTTAATATCATTTGACACATTTTATTATTGAAGACAGAAGGTGACTTTACAAGTGGATGATGAATTCATCACTTTCCAACAGTTACATGTTTTCTTTTCCAGTTTACCATGTAGATGGAATTCTTTGAATACTTGCTGTCCCTCTGCTTTTCCTTACAATTCTCTCCTCCACTTATTAAGTCCCCACACCTGCCTCCCACACCCTTAGTTTTGGGCACTGTACCTCTCTCATCTTCGTAGTGTAAGTGTCATCTCTATGCTGGGCCTTCCCTAAAAAACTTGTTTAAAATAGGTCCATGGTTATCACAGCCCCTTGTTTATTTCTTCCATAGCACTTGTAAAATATGTAATTTGAAACATATTTATTTGTACTCTTCTTTCATTTATTCATTCAATAAATACATGTTGAGTACCTATTATGTGCCTGGTACTTCTCTAAGCATTGTTGTTAAAGTGAAAAGATAGATAAAATTCCTCATGAAGCTTACATTCTATTATGGGGAGATAATAAAACTAAATGAGTAAATTATATAATATATTGGAATGTTATTACCTTTGGTTTAATTTTTTTAAAAAAGAAATAAAAGCGGAGTAAAAGAATTGAGAGTTTCAGGTGATATTTGAAGGAAGACTTGAAAGTGGTAAGAGGTTGCCACTACATAGAGGAAGAGTATTCCAGGCAGAGGAAATGTCTAGTCAGTGATTCTGATGCAGGAGAGGGCCTGATGGATGTGAGGATGAGCCAGGGGTCAGGGTGTCTGCAGCAAAGTGAGTGATCGGGAGAGTAATGCATGAGATCAGAGGTGACAGAGACTTCTTATGAGATTATTAAGGCTTTGATGGTCTTGTGTGAACTTTGGCTTTTACTTTGAAGCAAATGGGGAACCACTGCAAGATGTCAAGCACAGAGGTGACATGATCGGACTTACAGTTTAAGAGAGACACTGTGGTGACTTGTTGAGAGAAAGAGGTGGGAGTTCCAGGGAGAAGTACTGAGCCCAGGTAGGAGGCTGTTGTAGTAATTGAAGTTGGATTGGATGGGTACTTGGAACAGGTGGTTAGAAGTGGAGGTACTGAGAATTAGTGGGATTCTGGGTACATTTTGAAGGTGCGGGCAGCAGGATTTCCCAATGATGGGAAATGATGTGTGAATTAAGAAACAAGTGAAAAATGACTCTGTTTGTGGCCTGAGCAAAGGTATTTTTGTCATCAACAGAAATGGAGAAGGTGATTTTTGGGGGAGAGGTTTGAAGGGGAGGATCAGCTGTTTAGTTTTGGACATCATGAGTTTGAGAAGTCTTTTGACCATCCAAGTAGAGATGTAAAATTGACTGCTGGAAATGAGTCTGGAATTTGGAGGAGGGATCTGGCCTGGAAGTATGATTATGGGAGTCATAGGCCTGCAAGTGGCATTTGCAGCTATGACACTTAAAGACATCAAGAGAGTGATGGTACATGGAGGAAAGGAAAGGTAGGAAGAGCAAGCCTTGGAGTTTGCTAATACTAAGGGGATGGAGAGAAGAGCTGGGGACTAGCAAACGGGACTGAAAAAGAGGTTGAGATAAGATGAAAACTTAAAGCTGATGGCAAAATGAAGAAACTGATTGAGGAGGAAGAAGTGGTGATCTGTGTTAAAAGTGTTTATTTTATTACTTTTTTTCTTCATTAGACTGTCAGTTATAAGAAGGCAAGAGTCTTGTTTCTCTTATAGTTATCAGATCCCTGATTTCCAGGAAGTCCCTAGCACATATGAAGTTATCAGCAAATATTTGGTGAATAAATTTAAAGATGATTAAACAAGAATCAAGCACAGAACAATAAATAGAGGCTTCCTGCTAAAAGCAAGTACTACAAGTTGAAAATAAAGCAGAAAATATATACATAAAGGAAAAAAACACAGATTTAGGAAGTAAGTGTAGGGATGTTGTGGTGAAATTAAGAAAATTAGTATAGTGATGGTGTTTCCTAAAACTGGCAATTCCCCAAATATATCTCAAGCACAGACGTATCTCCTAAACTAGATGGATGTATTTAGTTGTCCACTAGATAGCTCTGTTGGATGTCTAAATGATTTTTCAAAGTCATCCCCTGCCACCCACACATTTCCCTCTGAATAAAAGCTGCCAAAACTCTCACAACAGCCAAAAAGGTCCCGAATCTGAGATCTGCTACCTCTCTCACCTGATCTTCTACCACTCTCTCCCTTCCCCACTTCTCTCTAGTCGTGCGGATATTCTGTTCCTTAAGAACCACCACTTCCTTCATACCTTGGCTTACATTGTAACCTTCTCATGGAAGACTCCTCTGATCATGCTACACAAAAATGCAACTTACCCCACACCATCTGTTATTCTCAGCTTCTCTTCTTGTTGTTATTATTCCTAACCCTTTCCTTATAACAGTCTGTATAATTTACTGCCTTTGTTTATTGTTTATTGCCTGTCACCCCCCCACAAGAATGAAAACTCCACTGAGGCAGGGAGGTTTTTCTCCTTATTTTTATCTCTGACTTATCTCAAGCACCTAGCATAGTGTCTGGCACATATATTTGTTGAATGTTGGATGCTTATAAAATTGGAATAAAGTCTACATTCATTGTGGAGGGCCTCAGTGCCATATTAAAAAGAGGAAGCCTAATTAGAGAGACAAGGGTATTACATTGAGATTCTCAGGGATGTCACATGAAAAAATAGTGCTGTATGAAGCCAAATCTGTATTAGAGTTTAGTTCATATTGCCCTGGAAAGAGATAAGACACAGAAATAAGTCAAAAGCCTATGGAAATAATATTATGTGGTGATAGATCTGAAGTAGGATGATGTTAGTAGGAAAAAGAAGCACAGATGCAACAGATTAAAAAAAAAAAAAACAGGTAGGACTTGAAGTCTGATTACCGTTAAAAATAAAGTCAGGGTCCCAGGAATTCAGCTGGATAGGGATCAAACCATTTTGAACACCTACAAACTCAACAGATTGAAACAAAGAATAGCAGCAACTCTCTGAACAGAAAAGCGACCACTTTCTGGAAGCAGGGACCCAACAAGCAGCAGATCAGGGGAGACTCACCTTCCTCCCCTGGGAGGAGCGGTGCGAGAGCACACCTCAGGGATCTGCTGGGTTTGGAGACTCCACATGGGGTCAGGTACCAGAGATATAAACGCTTGGTCACAGGCTGGGTGAGCACAGAGTGCAGCCGGAGACCAGGGAGATGGGAGTGACTGACTGCTTTTCTCTGGGGGTGCTCTAAGGAGCAGGCCCCAAGTTCTGGGCTCCTCCAGGGCGGAGATTGGGAGGCTGCCATTTTCACTCTTGTCCTCAAAGCTGTAGAAAAGCTTGCAGGGAACAAAAGCTCTGGAGAGCAAACCCAAGCAGATTACTTAGCCTGGACTGGTAAGGGCGGGGCAATTCCGCTTCTGGCAAAGACATTTGGGAACCACAGCAACAGGACCCTCCCCCAGAAGATCAGCAAGAACAGCCAGCCAAGACCAAGTTTACCAATCAATGAGAACAGCAGAACTCCAGCACTAAGGAAATACTGCACATAGAATTCATGGCTTTTTTACCATGATTCTTCAGTCTTTCAAAGTTAATTTTTCTTTTCTTTTCTTTTTTTAACTGTCTTTTTAAAAAAATTTTTGTTTTTCCCTTTTTCAACCAACATCTTATCAATCCCTTTTTTAAAAAACATTTTTATTTTTCATTTTTAGAGTCGTAGTCTATCCCTTCATAGTAGTTACCCTTATTTTTGTCATATATATGTAAGTTGTTCTCTCTTTAAAATTCTGAGATACAGTTTCTTCTGACAGATCAAAATATACCCTAAATCTCTAGTGTATGGCTTTTTTCTAGTCTCCTGCCTGATCACATTCTCTCCCTTTTTTTTTTCTTTTTTTTTAAATCCTCTTCTTTCTTTTTTCAACCAACTTCTTATCTTATCAATTCCTTTTATAAAATTTTTTATAATTTTCATCTTTACAGTCATATTCCATCCCTTCATCTTATTAACCCTTATTTTTATACATATGTAAGTTTTTCTTTCTTTAAAATTTTGGGAGACACTTTCTTCTAACAGACCAAAATACACCCAAAATCTAGTGTGTGGCACTGATCTATGAACCAGCCTGATCATATTTGATCATACTCTGTTTTTTTTGTTTTGTTCTGTTTTTGTTTGTTTTTATCTTTTTTTTTCTTTTTCTTTTTTTCCCTTTCTTTCCCCCTGGTTTCAGGTCTTTTCTGGTTTGTTTAGAGTGTATTTTCTGGGGATGTTGTTATCCTGTTAGCATTTTGTTCTCTCATTCATCTATTCTCCTGTGGACAAAATGACAAGATGGAAAAGATCACTTCAACAAAAGAACAAGAAGCAGTACCGACTGCCAAGGACCTACTCAATACGGACATTAGTACGATGTTAGAACTAGAGTTCAGAATCATCACTTTAAAGATACTAGCTGGGCTTGAAAAAAGCATGGAAGTTATTAGAGAAACCCCTTCTGGAGAAATAAAAGAACTAAAATCTAACCAAGTCGAAATCAAAAAGGGTTTTAATGAGGTGCAATAAAAAATGGGGGCACTAACTGCTAGGATAAATGAGGCAGAAGAGAGAATTAGTGATATAGAAGATTAAATGATGGAAAATAAAGAAGCTGAGAAAAAGAGAGATAAACAACTACTGGATCACGAGGGCAGAATTCGAGAGATAAGCAATACCATAAGACAAAACAACATTAGAATAATTGGGATCCCAGAAGAAGAAGAAAGAGAGAGAGG
>NW_022589727.1:22023578-22035785 GCF_004348235.1 Phoca vitulina
AAAAGTTGAAAATAGAGCTACCATATGGTCCAGCAATTGCACTACTGGGTATTTACCCCAAAGATACAAATGTAGGGATCCACAGGGGTATGCACACCCTGATCATTATAGCAGCAATGTCCACAATAGCCAAACTGTGGAAAGAGCCAAGATGTCCATCGACAGATGAATGGATAAAGAAGAAGTGTTATATATATACAATGGAGTATTATGGAGCCATCAAAAGAATGAGATCTTGCCATTTGCAATGATGTGGATGGAACTGCAGGGTGTTATGCTGAGCCAAATAAGTCAATCAGAGAAAGACATGTATCATATGACCTCACTGATATGAGGAATTCTTAATCTCAGGAAACAAACTGAGGGTTGCTGGAGTGGTTGGGGGTGAGAGGGATGGGGTGGCTGGGTGATAGACATTGGGGAGGGTATGTTCTATGGAGAGCGCTGTGAATTGTTCAAGACTTTTGAATCACAGACCTGTACCTCTGAAACAAATAATACAATATATGTAAAAAAAAAAAAAAAAAAAAAAAGAAGAAGATAGCAGGAGAGGAAGAATGAAGGGGGGGAAATTGGAGGGGGAGATGAACCATGAGAGATGATGGACTCTGAGAAACAAACTTAGGGTTCGAGCAGGGAGGGGGGTGGGAGGGAGGGTGGGTTCGCTTGGTGATGGGTATTAAAGAGGGCACATTCTGCATGGAGCATGGGTGTTATACACAAACAAGGAATCATGGAACACTACATCAAAAACTAATGATGTAATGTATTGTGATTAACGGAACAATTAAAAAATTAAACTTAAAATAAGGAAAAAAATAAATAAATGATTAAAAGGATTGTGAATGCTATGAAAAATAAAGTCAATTTTATATGACTGGGAAGTTATTAGGGATGAAGGAACAGCTATGATTTTTTGAGAGGAAGATGCAATATTTCAGTACAGTATCCATTCATGATAAAAACCCTCAACAAAGGAGGATAAAAGGGAACATACCTCAACATAATGAAGGCCATATCTGAAAAAGACATAGTGAACATCATATTCAATGGTGAAAAACTGAGAGCATTTCTCCTAGGTGAGGAACAAGAGAGAGCTGTCTACTCTCACTACTATTATTTAACAGTAATGGACAAGTCCTAGCCACAGCAATCAGACAAGATGAAGGAATAAAAGTCATCCAGATTGGTAAGGAAGAAGTAAAACTTTCACTGTTTGCAGATGACATGATACTATATATAGAAAACCCTAAGGACTCCACCAAGCAACTACTAGAAGTGATAAGTGAAATCTGTGGTTAAAGGATATAAAATCAATGTACAGAAATCTGTGGCATTTTTATACACTAATAATGAAAAACAGAAAGAAAAATTAAGAAAGCAATCCCATTTAAAATTACACCAAAGATAATAAAATACCTAGGAATAAACTTAAGCAAGGAGGTGAAAGACCTGTACTCTGAAAACTATAAAATACTGATGAAAGATATTGAAGATGACACGAACAAGTGGAAAGATATTCCATGCCTATTGATGGGAAGAACAAGTATTTTCAAATGTCCATACTTAATACTTACCAAAGCTATTGCTTTGAACATATGAACACACATTTCTCCAAAGAAGACATCCAGATGGCCAACAGACACTTGAAAAGATGCTCAACATCACTCATCATCATCATCAGGGAAATGTAAATCAAATCAAAACTATAATGAGATATCATCTCATACCTGTCAGAATGTGACTAAATTAAAAACACAAGAAACAACAAGTGTTGGTGAGGATGTGGGGAAAGGGGAGCCTTCTTGCACTGTTGGTGGGAATGCAAACTGGTGCAGCCACTCTGGAGAACAGTTTAGAAGTTCCTCCAAAAGTTAAAATTACACATTTAAATTACACATTTAATGCAATCCCTATCAATATACCAACATTTTTTCACAGAACTATAACAAACAATCCTAAAATTTGTATGGAACTACAGAAGAGCCCGAATAGCCAAAACAATCTTGAAAAAGAAAAACAAAGCTGGAGGTATCACGTTTCCAGATTTCAAGTTATACTACAAAGCTGTAGTAATGAAAACAGTATGGTACTGGCACAAAAATAGGCATATAGATCAATGGAATAGAATAGAGAGCCCAGAAATAAACCTATGTTCTTATGGTCAATTAATCTTTGGCAAAGGAGGAAAGAAATGTGAAACCTGAAACTATAAAAATCCTAGAAGGGAATACAGACAGTAATTTCTCCAACATTGGACATAGCAACTTTTTTTCTAGATATGGCTCCTGAGGCCAGGGAAACAAAAAAATAAACCATTGGGACTACATCAAAATAAAAAGCTTCTGCAAAGCAAAGGAAACAATCAACAAAACTAAAAGGCAGCCTACCAAATGGGAGAAAGTATTTGCAAAGGACATATCTGATAAGGGTTAGTATCTAAAATCTATAAAGATGGAAAACAGTATGGAAGTTCCTCAGAAAGTTGAAAATAGAGCTACCCTACGACCCAACAATTGCACTACTGGGTATTTACCCCAAAGATACAAATGTGGTGATCTGAAGGGGCACATGCACCCCAATGTTTATAGCAGCAATGTCCACAATAGCCAAACTATGGAAAGAGCCTAGATGTCCATCAACAGATGAATGGATAAAGAAGATGTGGTACATATATACCATGGAATATTATGCAGCCATCAAAAAAATGAAATCTTGCCATTTGCAATGATGTGGATTGAACTAGAGGGTATTATGCTAAGCGAAATAAGTCAATTAGAGAAAGACAAGTATCATATGATCTCACTGATATGAGGAATTTGAGAAACAAGACAGAGGATCATAGGGGAAGGGAGGGAAAAAGGAAACAAGATGAAACCAGAGAGGGAGAAAACCATAAGAGACTCTTAATCTCAGGAAACAAACTGGGGGTTTGCTGGAGTGGAGGGGGGTGGGAGGGATGGGGTGGCTGGGTGATAGACATTGGGGAGGGTATATACTATGGTGAGTGCTGTGAATTGTGTTAGATTGATGAATCACAGACCTGTACCCCTGAAACAAATAATACATTATATGTTAATGAAAAAATTAAAAAAATAAAATCTATAAAGAACTTATACAACTCAACACCCAAAAAACAAATAATCCAATTAAAAAATGGACAGAACATATGAACACACATTTCTCCAAAGAAGGCATCCAGATGGCCAACAGACACTTGAAAAGATGCTCAACATCACTCATCATCATCATTAGGGAAATGTAAATCAAATCAAAACTATAATGAGATATCATCTCATACCTGTCAGAATGTGGCTAAATTAAAAACACAAGAAACAACAAGTGTTGGTGAGGATGTGGGGAAAGGGGAGCCTTCTTGCACTGTTGGTGGGAATGCAAACTGGTGCAGCCACTCTGGAGAACAGTTTAGAAGTTCCTCCAAAAATTAAAAATAGTTAAATATAGAACTATGATCCAGCAATCACATTACTAGGTATTTACCCAAAGGATACCCAAAGGATACAAAAATACAGCATTGAAGGGGTATGTGTACCCTGATGTTTATAGCAGCATTATCAACAATAGCTAAACTATGGAGAGATCCCAAATGTCCATCGACTGATGAATGGATAAAGAAGATGTGCCATATGTGAATATATATATACACACATATATATATTACCTATTGATGAGCACTTGGCCTGCTTCCATGGTTTGGCTATTGTAACTAATGCTGCAATAAACATGCTGCATGTGGTCCTTTGAATTATTGTTTTTGTATTTTTGGGGTAAATACTCAGTAGTATGATTAGTGGATTGTAGGGTAGTTCTATTTTTAGGTAGCTTTATTTGTGTGTGTGTCTATAGATATATTATTCAAATATATATATCATGGAATATTACTCAACCATAAAAAAGAATGAAATCTTGCCATTTACAACAATGTGGATGGAGCTAGAGACTATAATGCTAAGCGGAACAAGCCAGTCAGAGAAAGGCAAATACCATATGATTTCACTCATATGTGGAATTTAAGAAACAAAACAAATGAGCAAAGGAAATAATAAAGGAGCAAGAGACAAAGCAAGAAACAGACTCTTAACTATAGAGAACAAACCGATGGTTACCAGAGAGGAGGGGGGGTAAGAGGATGGGTGAAACAGGTAATGGGGATTAAAGATTATACTTATCGTGATGAGCACTGAGTAATGTATAGAAGTATTGAATCACTATATCATACACCTGAAGCTAATATAACACCGTATATTAACTATACTGGAATTAAAATGAAAAGAAAAAGCTTAATTAAAAATGAAATAGTTCATTTTAGGCAAGGCAGGTTTGAGGTAATGCTGGAACATCTAAGAAAATAACCCAGTGTTCAGTAATGCTGTGGATGATTGCTGCAGACACTTGTGGGATCTCTGAATCACCTGCAGCAGGAAGATCGCTGAGTCCATGGAGGTAAGTGAGGTCTACAAGAAAGACACTGGAGGACAAGGAAAGCAGTGAAAGTGAAAATGGAACTTGCGCAGCTGCTCAAAATTACAGAAAAAGTGACATCACTGAATTGTAGAGAAAGGGAGAAGTCAGAAGGATGGGAGGAGAATCAGAGAGACAGAATCTGGTTAAGGAGAATGAGTATGTAAAGAAAGATACTGAATTTTAAAGAAAGCAGTTTTAAAAGAGTGTTCCAGTAATATGATTTCAGTACAGTTAATTATAAGGAATTGAAGGTTAAGGACTAAAAAATGTAGACATTTGTAGGAATGGAAATTACAAGGGGATCTTTTTTTTATTCATCCGAGAACTCTGCACATTTGTGTGAAAGATAA
The DNA here is from genome assembly GCF_004348235.1 of Phoca vitulina. NCBI lineage: Eukaryota > Metazoa > Chordata > Mammalia > Carnivora > Phocidae > Phoca > Phoca vitulina. The sequence goes on from NW_022589727.1 coordinate 22,028,414, forward strand.
AGAGTTTCTGATGCTCAGAAGGCAAAATTCCCTCATTTGAAACAAGTAAAATATCCATATCAGAAAGGGAAAAATTCCTAATGGGGTGCACTTTGCCTTCTTGTTTTGCCAGTCTTGGTTTCAGCAAGAGATTGAGATTGGTGGGGACAGGGAGCCAGTGAGAGTCTCATTCCTCTCGTTCCCTATAGAGGGAGCTCTGTGTCTGGGAAAGTTCTAAGTAGATTGGTTCAGTGAGTGATGGGGAGCTGATGCTGAGTGGGGATAAATCATGATAAATCATGCTTTAAGTCAAGAAAATTAAAAGGTTCAGAAGATACTGTTAAAATGGCTGAATATCTGGAATTATACTTCATTGAGACTGCCTGGAAACTAATTTCTGCTGGCACAATTGGATCTATTTGTGTGACGATAATGATTTGTGCTAATAGCAATTTCATCAGAAGATCTCAAAGTATTTCATAAACATTTTTTAAAAATTCTCTGCAGATTGTTTATGCAAGTTCAGAAACTTTAACCGTGAAGAACATGGCTATTTTCCTTTCTCCTAGAATTCTTTTCTAATTATTAAAATCATTTGATATGTTGGAGAGAGTATTCACTTGGGACAAAGACTGAACTGGGTTTTAATACTACTCAGAGATAATGCTTAATTTACTTATCTGTTTTATTTCTCTACTCATAAAAATACAGATAATAATAATATATAAGAAACACCAACATTTGTTCTGGGCACATAGTAAGACCCACACTGATACATGCTGACATCCTATCATTCTATTCCCTACAGGAGGGATTTACTTTAAAATCTAAAGATCCATAATTTGTCCTACATTAACTCAATCTGAAAATTGATGCTCAAAATGCCTCCATAAAATCCTGGTTTGATGCTTCCATCTGTTCCAGAGACATACCAGTAATGGATAATATATAAAAAATGAAAACTGAAAAGACATATAGCTGGATTTGAAAGCAAAGTAAACACTCTGAGGAGCAGAACCACACGCAGTGAACAGGCCTGAAGCTGTGGCTATATGGAGTTCTGGGTCTATAAATCAACAAGAGCAGCCAGAATGGGATTATTTCGGTGGGAAAGGGAGAAGGGAAATGCTTCATACAAGTCCAAAGCTAAGCCCATTACTAAAGCCAGGGTTCAGGGTGTGACGAAGTTCTCTCAAAAACAAAAGAAAACTGAGTGTCAAAAATGTGTTGGCCTCTCTCTGAGATAGAGCTTTAAGCAAGCTGTGGACTTTGGGAGGCAGGAAGATGCAGGCTCAGCCTTGTAACCAGGAAATGCATCAAGTGTTTGCTCGCTCCGTAATTTCCCCAAAACCACCACAGAGAACAAACTAAAAAATTTCATTAAAAGATCTAGTTCTGGAGTTGGAGGAACAGCTGGGTAGAGGCAAATTCTAAATTACTAAATTCTAAACTACTAGACCTATATATGGGAAAGGTTGTTGGGGACAGGAGAAATAAGCATGTAAATCATAAAATCCTTTACATGCACAGCCCTTTACTAAAATCCCAGAATATGTAAATAAATTTAAAGTTGGGAAAAACAATCAATAAAACCAATAGTCAGACTCACTCCACATTATTATTATTATTTTTGGAAATTCTGATAAAAATTTTAAAATAAACTAGCCCAGCACTCTAGAAGGTAACATAAAGATAGCCATGAAGGTCTGGATATACTGTCACCTTCAGAAAAATCATATGGGGAAAAAAGAGAGCAAATGAATATATCCACAGCCTATATCTACAGTATTCTCAGGAAAACTACAAACTCCAGTTTATCAGTAAGTGGGAAATAAAGCCTGGAGGTGGACCCAGAGTCCATGAGGGTGCAGGGAGTATGATGAGAGGAGAGAGAAGAGTGAGGACAACAGCACCAATAGCTAAACAAGTAGAACAGGAGGAGAGCATGGGAACTCCTGAGAGCAGGTCTGAAATCTGACCAATCAGAACACTGGCAACAGTGATGACAGAAAGGGTTTTTGATGTTTATGGGACAAGAGGGGGCATTCTCCAGAAGTCATTGGTCTGAAACTGTGTCACTTGGCAAAATTAGCTGATGGTGAAGGAAAGGAACACACTTCAGATGATAAAGCCCTTAATGAAACAAGATAGGATCAAAGATTCGGTGTGGGGTGGGGCAAATTAGAAAATAACGCAAAACAGAAAACAAGAAACAAAACTTTCTAGCAGATGAAACAAACCAGAAAAATCGCACTAGAAAATTAAAAAGAATTCTATGTAATTTTAAAAAGCATTTCTAGATATTAAATAACACAAGGGAAGAGAAACGCAAAACCTCAGGTAAGATAAAGAAAAGGAGCAGGGACTGACAAAATGCAGAAAGCAAAGTGAGGAAAAAGATAAAATTATCTTAGAAATGAAAATTGTGTTAGAAAATACAGAAGGGAGAATGGTTACCATTAAAGGTACAGTAAGTGCTATTGGGGGTAAATGAGAGAAGCCAAGAAAATGAAAGATAAAGAGATTGTTCCTCCTAAAGAAAGATAGATTGTTACTCCTAAAGAAAGATATATCCTAAATCATACATGCTTGACATATACACATAAAATGGATGAAAATTAAAGGATGAAAAAGATTAGCCAGCAATGAAAAAAAAAATGATACAATATTAAGATCAGAAAACACAGAACTAGGACAAAACTTGTTAAGATGGGTAAAAAGGGGTAACTCAATATTACAAAGAACTCTTTGAAATAATTTAGTAACCATGACCTTAGATGAACCTAACAATATAATCTAGACCTATAAGAAGCAAAAAAACCTAACAATACAATCTAGACCTATGAGAAGCAATAAATTGATTTTTAACCTATTTTATTTGGAAATGAGAGGCCAATAGACCAAAATTAGAACATATTATATTAATTTAATATATTAATTTTCATATTTATATGTTATGTTAATATATTATACATAATATATACTATTATATATGTGAAGCAGAGCCCCCATGTACCTTCTAAATGAAGAATGATCATATGACCATACAAAAAGGCTCATAGGAAATTTCAACATATTTTAAAAATCAAGGTTATGCATACTGAAATCTCTAACCATAAGGTAATTTAATTGAAAATTGACTGAAATCTCTAATGATAATGTAATTTAATTGGGAACCAACAGAAAATTTAATAACATGCTTAAAGACTTAAAAATGCATTAGCAAATATTTCATGGGCAAAGGACAAGAATTATGATGGGTAGTATTGATATTTATAACTGAATGGTAATTACCGTACTATATCTGAAAAGTCATATGTAGCCAACACATTGTTTTAGAATTAAATTTAAAACTTAAAGGCGTGTATTGAAGGATGGTTGTGGTGGGTATGGAACTCAGAAACTGGTTTGCTTCTGGATTTGCAAAACCTAGAAAGATAACAATTGCAAACCACAGCTTCTTTTCAGCTGGTATTTTAGATTTAATTAGGTTCAGTTAATCAGATACCTTTGCATAAGATGTAGAAGTGAAGAAGATGAGTGGAGGCCAAATTTTGTTAACCCAATATTTGTGATGGCATGTATCATTATAGCCAATTTGAAAAAAATTCAACAATATAGTAAAGCTGAAGATACATTTCTGGTTGTATAACCTAGAATAGTAATTCTAAAATGTTTTTGTATCAAGATTCCTTTACTCTTGAAAAAAATTAGTGAGAACTCCAAGGAACTATATTTATGTGTGTTATAATCTATTGATATTTATTGCATTGGCATTTACATATGCAAACATTTTAAAACATAAGAATACACAAGCACATATTCTATTAGCTGGCAGAGTAAACTTCACCACTTAGCATTTAGTGTTTGGCAAACTCCCCTCTACACTCAGGAGAGGATGAAAATTCAAAAGGCAAATCATGTCTTAGTATTAAGGAAATGGTTTTGTTCTTGTAGAGCCTATAAATGGTCTCAGGACCCCAGGATACCAGTATCCCCTGAACCATCATTTGAAAGGTTTTGCTGTAAAGATACTCTTTCATATATGTGTAATATTTTTTAAATGTTCATTTCAAGATTTTTTTATAATACCCAAACTTGCAAGTCAATGGGACGCAAGAATAGTACATTGTGATGTATTCATACAGTAGGCTAATATTCATCAATAAAAATGAATAAACTAGAGATACATCTATCAGTATAGACAAGTGTAAAAAAAAAATCAAGTACCAAAAAAACAAACTACCAAACAACATATACAGTTTGTTTAAATTTACATGAATTAAAAACAACCTATCATACTAATTATTTTTGTTCCATTTTTATGTATGCATAAGTTATTTATAGTCTAATCATATGATAAGCACCAAATTCAGGATAATGAAAGAGAGGGGAGGGAAACAGAATTAGTGAAGGTTATACGTGGCTCTTGAGCACTACCTGTTAAGTCTTATCATAAAAAAATTTGAGGCTAATATGGCAAAATGCTAAAATTGAGTGATGCATGCACAGATTGCCATTAGGTTATTTTCTCTATATTTTTGACTGTGTATCTGTGGGTCTGGACTCTTTATTCCTTTCCATTAACCTGTTTATCTTTCCTTATGTGGATGCATCACTATTTTGATTATAGCAGTGTTATAATTAATCATGAAATCAGGTAATGTAATTCTTCCAAATTTCTTGGTTTCTTTCAAGGTTATTTTTGGCTAATCTAGGAATCACATGAATGTTAAGATCATCTGTCAAATTCTGCAAAAAATACTATTGAGATTTTGATTGCAATGTTGAACCTATAGATAAATTTAGAGGAAGTTATCATCTTAATAATATCAACTATCCTAGCCCATGACTATGGGGTGTGTGTGTGTGTGTGTGTGTGTGTGTGTGTGTGTATCTTTTAAAAGTTCTCTTAGCAGTGTATGTTAGTTTTCAGTGTAAAGATTTATCATTACTTGGTTAAATTTATTGTAAATATTTTAGGTTTTTATGGTATTTAAAAAATTGAACTTACTAATTGTTGTAGGTTAAATAGACACTCGCCCCAAAATATGTCTAGGTCCTAATCCCTGGAAACTGTGAAGGTGAACTTACTTGAAAAAAGGGTCTGTGCAGATGTAATCTTGAGATGAGATCATCCTGGATTCAGGGTGCCCTTATAAAAGATAGTGGGGGAGAAGACACAGAGGAAAGAAGCCATGTGAAGATGGAAACAGAAAATGGATTTACATTGCCACCAATCAAAGAATGCCAGCAGAATAGGGAAGGGGCCAGGGAGGATTTTCTTCTAGTCTTAAGAAGAGAGTATGGCCCTGCTGACACTTTGATTTTGAACTTTTGACTTCCAGAACTATGGAAGAATCAATTTCTGTTGTTTTCAGCCCCCAAATTTGTGGTAATTATTACAATAATCTCATAAAACAAATCCACAGTAGCCTGTTTTTAGTATATAGAAATTCAAATGACTTTTTATACTAAGTATCCTATAACCTTGCTCAATTTACTTAGAAATTCTGGTAGTTTTAAAAATAAAATATTTAGGATTTTTACATAAACCATTCTGTCATATATGCATAAAGATAGATTTAAACAGAGTGTGGTACATCCATAGCATGTAATACTACTTAGTAATAGAAAACTATTGATACACAGAACAACCTGAATGAATTTCTAGAGAATTATGCTGAGTGAAAAACACCAATCCCAAAAGGTTAAGTAATGTATGATTTTATTTATAGAAGATATTGAAGTGACAAAATTATAGAAATGGAGAACAGATTAGTGATCATCAGAGGTTAAGGAACAGGAATGGGTAGGAGGCAAGTGGGTGTGGCTATGAAAGCAAAATATGAGGGATTTTCATGGAGGTGGAACTCTTCTATAATTTTACTGTGTTAATAACAATACCCTGGTTGTGGTATTGTGCTAGAGTGTTGCAAGATGTCACCCACTGGTAGAAACTTGGTGAAGGGTACAAGGATCCTCTCTGTATTATTTCTTAGAAAACATGTAAATCTACAATTATTTCAAAATAAATATTTAATTTAAAAAATTATTTCATTTAAATCTACCTTTGTTGATTTTGGTTTTTTATTTTACTTCTGCAAATATGATAGAATAATGCATTGGTATTAGTTTTGCTTTATGTAATCAAGTCTTCTTAGAACATACTAGATGTATATTAAAGAGATATTTTATATTTATTGTCATATTTATCAATTGTGACCTTTATTTTCATATATCAAAGATGCTAAATGGAATCTTTCTACTTAAGCTGAACACTTTCCTTTAATATTTCTTGTATTGTGGGTTTGCTGGTAATGTAGTCTTTCAACTTCTATTTATCACATCTTACATTCATATTTGTTAAGATATTTCCACTGGATATAGAATTCTATGTTAATAGTTTCTTTTTTTTTGAATTTCAGTACTTTAAAAATTATTTTCTTTTCTTCTGGCTTTTACTTTCCTATAAAAAAATCAAGTGTCATTCATTTATATACTTTCTCTGTATGTAATATGTCTTTTTTAATATATTTTAAAATAGCTTACATTTATCTTTGTTTTTGTCATTTTAACTATGATGTGCCTTCTTTTTTTTTAAAATTTTTTATTGTTATGTTAATCACCATACATTACATCATTAGTTTTTGATGCAGTTTTCCACGATTCATTGTTTGTGTATAACACCCAGTGCTCCATGCAGAACGTGCCCTCTTTAATACCCATCACCAGGCTAACGCATTCTCACCCCTTCCCCTCTCGAACCCTAAGTTTGTTTCTCAGAGTCCATCGTCTCTCATGGTTCATCTCCCCCTCTGATTCCCCCCCTTCATTCTTCCCCTCCTGCTATCTTCTTCTTCTTCTTCTTTTTTTTTTTTTAACATATATTGTATTATTTCTTTCAGAGGTACACATCTGTGATTCAACAGTCTTAAACAATTCACAGTGCTCACCATAGCACATACCCTCCTCAATGTCTATCACCCAGCCACCCCATCCCTCCCACCCCCACCACTCCAGCAACCCTCAATTTGTTTCCTGAGATTAAGAATTCCTCATATCAGTGAGGTCATATGATACATGTCTTTCTCTGATTGACTTATTTCGCTCAGCATAACACCCTCCAGTTCTATCCACGTTGTTGCAAATGGCAAGATCTCATTCCTTTTGATGGCTGCATAATATTCTGTTGTATATATATACCACTTCTTCTTTATCCATTCATCTGTCGATGGACATCTTGGCTTTTTCCACAGTTTGGCTATTGTGGACATTGCTGCTATAGACATCGGGGTGCATGTACCGCTTCGGATCCCTACATTTGTATCTTTGGGGTAAATACACAGTAGTGCAATTGCTGGACCATATGGTAGCTCTATTTTCAACTTTT
>NW_022589727.1:22040785-22069084 GCF_004348235.1 Phoca vitulina
CCTCTCTCTCTTTCTTCTTCTTCTGGGATCCCAATTATTCTAATGTTTTGTCTTATGGTATTGCTTATCTCTCGAATTCTGCCCCCGTGATCCAGTAGTTGTTTATCTCTCTTTTTCTCAGCTTCTTAATTTTCCATCATTTGGTCTCTATATCACTAATTCTCTCTTCTGCCTCATTTATCTTAGCAGTTAGAGCCTCCATTTTTTATTGCACCTCATTAAAACCCTTTTTGATTTCAACTTGGTTAGATTTTAGTTCTTTTATTTCTCCAGAAGGGGTTTCTCTAATAACTTCCATGCTTTTTTCAAGCCCAGCTAGTGTCTTTAAAGTCATCATTCTGAACTCTAGTTCTGACATTGTACTAATGTCCATATTGAGTAGGTCCCTGGCAGTCCATACTGTCTCTTGTTCTTTTTGTTGAGGTGATTTTTTCTGTCTTGTCATTTTGTTCAGAGGAGAATAGATGAACGAGAGAACAAAATGCTAACAGGGTAACAACGTCCCCAGAAAATATATTCTAAACAAATCAGAAAAGACCTGAAACTGGGGGAAAAGAAAGGGAAAGAAAGAAAAAAGAAAAAGAGAAAGAGAAAGATAAAAACAAACAAAAAGGAAAAAAACAAAAAAAACAGAATATGACCAAATATGATCAGGCTCGTGCATAGATCAGTGCCACACACTAGATTTTGGGTGTATTTTGGTCTGTTAGAGGAAAGTGCCTCCCAAAATTTTAAAGAAAGAAGAACTTATATATGTACAAAAATAAGGATTAATATGAAGGGATGGAATATGAGTGTAAAGATGAAAATTATAAAAAATTTTATAGAAGGAATTGATAAGATAAGAAGTTGGTTGAAAAAAGAAAAAAGAGGCTTTAAAAAAAAAAAGGGAGAGAATGTGACCAGGCAGGAGAGTAGAACAAAGCTATACACTACAGATTTAGGGTATATTTTGATCTGTCAGAAGAAACTGTATCTCAAAATTTTAAAGAGAGAACAACTTACATATATATGCCAAAAATAAGGGTAAATACTATGAAGGATAGAATATGACTCTAAAAATGAAAAATAAAAATGTTTTTTAAAAAAGGGATTGATAAGATGTTGGTTGAAAAAGGGAAAAACAAAAATTTTTTTAAAAAGACAGTTAAAAAAAGAAAAGAAAAGAAAAATTAACTTTGAAAGACTGAAGAATCATGGTAAAAAAGCCATGAATTCTATGTGCAGTATTTCCTTAGTGCTGGAGTTCTGCTGTTCTCATTGATTGGTAAACTTGGTCTTGGCTGGCTGTTCTTGCTGATCTTCTGGGGGAGGGGCCTGTTGCCGTGGTTCCCAAATGTCTTTGCTGGAGGCAGAACTGCCCCGCCCTTGCGGGGTCTGGGCTAAGTAATCTGCTCAGGTTTGCTCTCAGGAGCTTTTGTTCCCTGCAAACTTTCTGCACAGCTTTGGAGGAGAGAGTGAAAATGGTGGCCTTCCAATCTCCGCCCTGGAAGAGCCGAGAACTCGGGGCCTGCCTCCTCAGTGCACCCCCAGAGAAAAGCAGTCAATTACTCCCATCTCCCCGGTCTCCCACCGCACTCCGTGCTCACCCGGCCTGTGACCGAGCATTTCTATCTCTGGCACCCGACCCGGTGTGGAGTCTCCAAACCCAGCAGATCCCTGTGGTGTGCTCCTGCGCCGCTCCTCCCGGGGGAGGAAGGGGAGTCTCCCTGGATCTGCCACTTGTTGGGTCCCTGCTGGAAGAGCAGTGGCCCAACTGTGCTGCGGATCACGGTTTATGGCAACCCTTAGCTGAGAGCCCGCGCCTCTGCTCAGTCCCTGTAGCCGGCTTCCCCGCTCTGATACCTGGGAGCTCTGCCACACTCAGGCACCCCCAGTCTTTCTGTGACCTCGAGGGTCCTGAGATCACACTGTCCCAACGAGGGTTCCACCCCCCGCTTAGCCACTGAAGCGACGTCCCTCAGCAGAGCGGACTTCTGAAAGTTCCGATTTTGTGCTCCGCTGCTCTATCACTTGCCAGAAGCAGCCCACGGAGGCCCCCTCCTCTGCTGCCTATCCGCCCGAATATCACCTCGGATTTACTTCTCCGCACATCCTACTTTCCAGAAAGTGGTCACTTTTCTGTTCAGAGAGTTGCTGCTATTCTTTTCTTTGATCTCCTGTTGATTTCGTAGGTGTTCAGAATGGTTTGATCCCCTGGGGCGCCTGGGTGGCTCAGTTGTTAAGCGTCTGCCTTCGGCTCAGGTCATGATCCCAGGGTCCTGGGATCGAGTCCCACATTGGGCTCCCTGCTCGGCGGGAAGCCTGCTTCTCCCTCTCCCACTCCCCCTGCTTGTGTTCCTGCTCTCGCTGTCTCTCTCTCTCTGTCAAAAAAATAAAATAAAATTTTTAAAAAAAAAAAAAAAAAAAAAAAGAATGGTTTGATCCCTATCCAGCTGAATTCCTGGGACCAGACGAAATCCAGGTCTCGTACTCCTCTGTCATCTTGCTCCACCCCCTCCTGTGATGTATCTTCTTAATACTTATTTTTCTTAGTGTTTCTTGAACTTCCTGAGTCAATAGGTTGCTTTTTAAAAAATCAAATTCAGGAAAAAAATTGTAAAATAATTTGCTTTTTAAAAAATCTCTTATCCTTCTAGAACTATGATTACTTGTATATTATTTTTAATTATTATTATTTTTTACTTTCTTTCTCTCTGTGCTTAGGTTTTAGGGATTTCTCTTGACTAGTCTTTACATTCACCAATCCTTTCTTATGATGTGTTCAATCTGACAATATCTCATTCAGTAAATTTTTTATTCAGAATATTCTATTTTGTATTTTTATCATTTCCATGTGTTTTTAAAATTATTTCCAAATATCTCTTCAATTCTTTACCCCATCAAATTAATCTGTTACCATAGATTCTTTGATTTAAAAACTTGTTCTAATTTTTCCTACATCTGAGTAATCTGTAGACCTGTTTATATTTAATTATTTTTCTCTCTTGACTATAACTCCTGTTTTCTTGCTTCTTTCTTTGTCTCACTCATTTTGATGGTTTGTCAGAACTAACTTATTAATTTTAGGTAAGGAATGATTCCTTTGGTTCAATTAGTATTTCAGTTTGTTTGCTGTGAACCTATACAGGCTTTAGTCTCTTCTATGGCCTTGGAATTAGCAATGTTTGTCTTAAGATTTCTCATTGCTTTTCAGTCCAGTCCTGAAATGTTTCCACCACCATGGGGCTAATATCTTTTTTTCCCTACAGCTTTATTGAAGTATGAGTAACAAATAAAAATTGTGTGTATTTAGTTGTGCAATGTGATTTTTTAAAGTGTAAAATGTGATGGGGTGCCTGAGTGGCTCAGTTGGTTAAGGGTCTGATTCTCAATTTTGTCTTAGGTTATGATCTCAGGGTCAAGATTTCCAGCCCCAAATCAGTCTCTGCGCTCAGCAGAGTCTGCTTGCTTTCTCCCTCCCTCTCCCTCAGCCCCTCCCTCCACTCACACTCTCTCAAATAAATAAATAAATAAAATCTTTAAAGTATAAAATGTGATATATATATATACACATTGTGAAATGATCACCACAATCAAGCTAGTTAACACATTTATCATCTCAAATAGTTCTCTTTTTTTGTGTATGTGATGAAAACCCTTAAGATCTATTCTCTTAATAAATTTCAAGTATGCAACAAAATATTATTAACTATACTCATCATGCTGTACATTAGATTCCCAGAACTTAATCATCTTATAACCTAACACTTGTACCTTTTGTTTTTGTTTTGTTTTTTATTTTTTAATTTTATTATGTTATGTTAGTCACCATACAATACATCATTAGTTTTTGATGTAGTGTTCCATGATTCATTGTTTGCATATAACACACAGTGCTCCATGCAGTACATGCCCTCCTTAATACCCATCACTGCGCTAACCCATCCCTCCACCCCCCTCACCTCTAAAATTCTGTTTGTTTCTCTGCATCCATAGTCTCTCATGGTTGATCTCCACCTCTGATTTTCACCCCCTTCATTTTTCCCTTCCTTCTCCTAATGTCCTCTATGCTATTCCTTATGTTCCACAAATAAGTGAAACCATATGATAATTCACTTTCTCTGCTTGACTTATTTCACTTGGCATAATCTCCTCCAGTCCCATCCATGTTGATGCAAAAGTTGGGTATTCATTCTTTCTGATAGCGAGTAATATTCCATTGTATATATGGACCACATCTTCTTTATCCATTCATCTGTTGAAGGGCATCTTGGCTCTTTCCACAGTTTGGCTATTGTGGACATTGCTGCTATGAACATTGGGGTGCATATGGCCTTCTTTTCACTACATCTGTGTCTTTGGGGTAAATACCCAGTAGTGCAATTGCTGGGTCATAGGGTAGCTCTATTTTTAACTTTTTGAGGAACCTCCACACTGTTTTCCAAAGTGGCTGTACCAACTTGCATTCCCACCAACAGTGTGAGAGGGTTCCCTTTTCTCCACAACCTCTCCAACGTTTGTTGTTTCTTGCCTTGTTAATTTTTGCCATTCTAACTGGTGTAAGGTGGTATCTCAATGTGGTTTTGATTTGTGTTTCCCTGATGGCTAATGATGATGAACATTTTTTCATGTGTCTGTTAGCCATTTGTATGTCTTCTTTGGAGAAGTGTCTGTTCAAGTCTTCTACCCATTTTTTTACTTGATTATTTGTTTTTTGGGTGTTGAGTTTGAGAAGTTCTTTATAGAACTTGGATATCAGCCCTTTATCTGTAGTGTCATTTGCAAAAATCTTCTCCCATTCCATGGGTTGCCTCTTAGTTTTGTTGACTGTTTCCTTTGCTGTGCAGAAGCTTTTTATCTTGATGAAGTCTCAAAAGTTCATTTTTGCTTTTGTTTCCCTTGCCTTTGGAGACATGTCTTGAAAGAAGTTGCTGTGGCCAATGTCGAAGAGGTTACTGCCTATGTTCTCCTCTAGGATTTTGATGGATTCCTGTCTCACTTTGAGGTCTTTCATCCATTTTGAGTTTATCTTTGTGTATGGTGTTAGAGAATGGTCGAGTTTCATTCTTCTGCATGTGGCTGTCCAATTTTCTCAGCACCATTTATTGAAGAGACTGTCTTTTTCCCATTACATATTTTTCCTGCTTTGCTGAAGATTATTTGTCCATCGAGTTGAGGGTCCATATCTGGGTTCTCTATTCTGTTCCATTGGTCTATGTGTCTATTTTTGTGCCAGTAATATGCTGTCTTGGTGATCACGGCTTTGTAATATAGCTTGGAATCAGGCAACGTGATGCCCCCAGCTTTGTTTCTCTTTTCAACAATTCCTTGGCAATTCAGGGTCTTTTCTGATTCCATACAAATTTTAGGATTGTGTCCTCCAGCACTTTGAAAAATGCCATTGGAATTTTGATCAGGATGGCGTTGAAGATATAGATTGCGCTGGGCAGCATAGACATTTTAACAATGTTTATTCTTCCAATCCATGAGCATGTAATGTTTTCCCATCTTTTTGTGTCTTCTTCAATTTCTTTCATGAGTGTTCTGTAGTTCCCAGAGAATAGATCCTTTACCTCTTTGATTAGGTTTATTCCAAGTTATCTTATGGTTTTTGGTGCTATTGTAAATGGAATCAGTTCTCTAATTTCTCTTTCTGCAGGCGCATTGTTAGTGTATAAGAAAGCAACTGATTTCTGTGCATTGATTTTGTATCCTGCCACATTACTGAATTGCTGTATGAGTTCTAGTAATTTGGGTTTTCCACATAAAGTATCATGTCATCTGCGAAGAGAGAGAGTTTGACTTCTTCTTTGCCAATTTGAATACCTTCTATTTCTTTTTGTTGTCCAATTGCTGTTCTATGGGACTTCCAGTAATATGTTGAACAATAGTGGCGAGAGTGGGCATCCTTGTCGTGTTCCTGATCTTAAGAGAAAGGCTCTCAGCTTTTCCCCATTGAGAATGATATTCGTTGTGGGTTTTTCATAGATGGGCTTTCTGATATTGAGGAATGTTCCCTCTATCCCTATACTCTGAAGAGTTTTAATCAGGAAAGGATGCTGTATTTTGTCAAATGCTTTTTCTGTATCAGTTGACAGGACCATATGATTCTCTCTCCTCTTATTAATGTGTTCTATCACATTGATTGATTTGCAAATGTTGAACCACCCTTGCATTCCTGGGATAAATCCCACTTGGTCATGGTGGATGATCCTTTTAATGTATTGTTGGATCCTATTAGCTAGGATTTTGTTGAGAATTTTGGCATCCATATTCATCAGGGATATTGGTCTGAAATTCTCCTTTTTGATGGGTTCTTTGCCTGGTTTGGGGATCAAGGTAATGCTGGCCTCATAGAATGAGTCTGGAAGGTTTCCATCTGTTTCTATTTTTGAAACAGCTTCAGGAGAATGAGTATTATTTCTTCTTTGAATGTTTGGTAGAATTCCCCAGGGAATCCATCAGGCCCTGGACTCTTGTTTTTTGGGAGGTTTTTGATCACTGCTTCAGTCTCGTTACTGGTTATTGGCCTATTCAAGTTGTCAATTTCTTCCTGTTTCAGTCTTGGCAGTTTATAGGTTTCCAGGAAGCCATCCATTTTTTTCCCAGGCTGCTTAATTTATTGGCATAGAGTTGTTGATAATAATTTCTGATATTTGTTTCTATTTCCTTGGTGTTAGTCGTGATCTCTCCCCTTTCATTTATAATTTTATTAATTTGGGTCCTTTTTTTTTTCTTTTGGATAAGTCTGGCCAGGGGTTAACCGATCTTATTAATTCCTTCAAAGAATCAGCTTCTAGTTTTGTTGATCTGCTCTACTGTATTTCTGGTTTCTAATTCATTGATCTCTAATCTTAATTATTTCTCTTGTAATGTGTGGCTTAGGCAGCATTTGTTTCTTTTTCTCCAGTTTTTTAAAGTGTAAAGTTAGTTGGTGAATTCAGAATTTTTCTATTTTTTGAGTGAGTTTTGGATGGCTATGTATTTCCCCCTTAGGACCACCTTTGCAGTATCCCATAGGTTTTGGACCAATGTGGTTTTTTTCTCATTGGTTTCCATGAATTGTTTAAGTTCTTTGATTTCCTGGTTGACGCATACTTTCTTAAGCATAGTGGTCTTTAGCTTCCAAGGGTTTGAATTTTTTCCAATTGTTTTCTTGTGATTGAGTTCCAGTTTCAAAGCATTATGGTCTGAGAATATGCATGGAATAATCTCAATCTTTTGGTATCAGTTGAGACCTGATTTGTGACCCTGTATGTGGTCTATTCTGGAGAAAGTTCTATGTGCGCTCGAGAAGAATAAGTATTCTGTTGTTTTAGGGTGGAATGTTCTATATATATCTATGAGGTCCATCTGGTCCAGTGTGTCATTCAAAGCTCTTGTTTCTTTGTTGATTCGTTCTTAGATGATCTGTCTATTGCTGAGAGTGGAGTATTGAGGTCTCCTACAAGTAATGTATTATTATCAATATGATGTTTTATTTTGGTTAACAGTTGGCTTATGTAGTTGGTGGCTCCCATGTTGGGGGCATAGATATTTACAATTGTTAGATCTTCTTGTTGGATAGACCCTTTAAGAATGATACAGTGTCCTTTTGTGTCTCTAACTACAGTCTTTAGCTTAAAATCTAATTTGTCTGATATGAGAATTGCTACCCCAGCTTTCTTTTGAGGTCCATTGACATAGAAGATGGATCTCCATCCCTTCACTTTCAGTCTGGATGTATTTTTAGGTTCAAAATGAGTCTCTTGTAGACTGCATATGGATGAGTCCTGTCTTTTTATCCAATCTGCAACCCTGTGCTATTTTATGGGAGCATTTAGGCCATTCACACTGAGAGTGATTATTGAAAGATATGAATTTATTCTCATCATGTTGCTTGTGAAGACCTTGTTTTTATAGATTGTCTCTGTAAATTTCTGTTCTATATCACTCTTGGGATCTTTCTTTTTTTATAGAACCCCCCTTAATATTTCTTCCAGGGATGGCTTAGTGGTCACATATTTTTTCAGTTTCTGCCAGTCTTGGAAGGTCTGCATCTCTCCATCCATTCTAAATGACAGCCTTGTCAGACAAAGTATTGGCTTCATGTTCTTCTTGTTTAGTACCCTGAATATGTCTTGCCAGGCCTTTCTGGCTTGCCAGGTCTCTGTGGATAGGTCTCACGTTTTTCTGATGTTCTTCCCTCTGTACCTAAGGAATCTCTTTCCCCAACTGCCCTCAAGATGGTTTCCTTGGTTCTAAGATTTGCAAGTTTTACTATTACATGTGGGGCATTGGCCTCTTTTCTTTGGTCTTGGGAGGGTTCCTCTCTGCCTCTAGGACATGAATGCTTGTTTCATTCCCCAGATTAGGGAAGTTCTCAGCTATGATTTGCTCAAATATATCTTCTAGTCCTCTCTCTTCACCCCCTCAGGGATCCCAATAATTCTGACATTGGAATGTTTCATGGTGTCACTTATTTCTCTAATTCTGTTTTCATAGATTTTAAGCTGTTTATCCAAGGCCTCCTCGATTTCTTTCTTTTCTATCAGTTTTTCTTCTAGATCACTAATTTGTTCTTCTGCCTCATTTACCCTAGCTGTTAAGAGTATCCAGATTAGATTGGATCTCATGGATAGCATTTTTAAGTTCTGCCAGTTCAGCTCTCATTTCTGCCCTTAGAGACTCTATGTTGCCATTAATCGATTTCTCCATTCTAGTTATCATCTTCATAACTGTTACCCTGAAGTCTATTTCTGACATCTTGCTTATATCTATATCCATTTGTAAATCTGTGGCAGAAGTCACATTCTCTGAGTCTTTTCTATTTTGGTTGGTTCTTCCTCTTAGTCATTCTGTTGAGGGGTGGTTGAGGGAATGTATAGAGTCCAAATTATTGACCACAACCCAAACAAGATGCACCTGTTTTATAGGGACCTTAGAGTTGTTGGCCTCTTGTTTTTCCAGCCTGTCTTCTTGGGGAGAGGCCTTCCACACTGTTACTCAGGCAACCCTGTTTGGGCAGAGTTCCCCTGTGTCCTATGGGGGGGTTGGGCTCAGTGAAAACTGGTTCTGGGGGCTTTTGTTCTCTGGCGGCTTTCCCTCGTGGCTTTCTGCATCTCTTCTGAGAGTCAGAGCAGAAGAGACCATTTCCAACCCTCTGCCTCAGAACAGAGAGATCTCAGTCTGTTCTTCAGTGAGCTGTCCAGGCCACACTCTCTCCGTTTCTGTCCATGCTGCTAAAACTGCAGCCTCCTGGGTTGTGTGCCCCACAGCGGCACTCCCAGCCCTCACTTCCAGGTCCAAGCATGTCTCTGCCCTTTGTGTTTCTAAAACCACCAGCCGCCCCCAGTTCACATGCTCGCCCCCACAGCTCCAGGTTTCAGTCTGGGGGGGCTTCCCTAAATTCCTTTCCCATCTGCTACTGGTCTGCAAGTCTGTGCCTGGTCCCTAGAGCAGGAGGGTTTCATGCTCTGGAGGTGCAGGATCCTGAAGGCTCCCTCCCCCCACTTGTACCCTTTGACCAACATCTCCTACCCCCAGCTTCTGGCAACTATCATTCTACTCTGGTTCTATAAGTTTGGCTTTTAGATTCCACATATAGGTAAGACTGCTTATTTCATTTAGCATAATGTCCTCTAAGTTTATCCATGTTGTCATAAATGGCAGGATTTCCTTCTCTTTCATGACTGAATAATATTCCATTGTACATCTATACCACATTTTCTTTATCCATTCATCTGTTGACAGACACTTAGGTTGTTTCCATATTTTGGCAATTGTGAATAAGGCTTCAATGAGCATGGGAGTGCACATATCTCTTCGAGATAGTGATTTTATTTCCTTTGGATATATGCCCAGAAGTGGACCATATGGTATTTCTACTTTTAATTTTCTGAGAAACCTCTATACTGTTTTCCATAATGGCCATACCAATTTATATTCCCACCAACAATATAAGAGTGTACTAATATCTATCATCTTTTCAAAATTTAAATTGGGTAGATGTTTGGTAAAGAGGTAGAAATTCAGGCCTTATCTTTCAGTAGGGGTTTGGGACCAAATACAAAAAAATCTGGGTGACCTGAAGTCTGACAGATCTTATCACTGTTAGACCATTAAACATCATGGCTTTAAGAATGATGTTCTGGGTTTTCCTGACTTGTTAATTTTAGCTATTCTGACTGGTGTGAGGTGGTATCTCATTGAAGTTTTGATTTGTATTTCCCTGATGCCAAGTGATATTGAGCACTTTTTCATGTGTCTGTTGGCCATTTGGATTATTTGTTCTTTGGGTGGGGTGAGGATGTGGAGAAAGGGGAACACTCCTACACTGTTGGTGGGAATGCAAGCTGGGGCAGCCACCTTGGAAAAAAGTATGGAGGTTCCTCAAAAAGTTGAAATTAGAAGTACCCTATGACACAGCAATTGCACTACTGGGTATTTACCCCAATGATACAAATGTAGTGATCCGAAGGGACACATGCACCCCAAGGTTTATAGCAGCAATGTCCACAATAGCCAAACTATGGAAGGAGCCTAGATTTCTATCAACAGATGAATGGTTAAAGAAGAAGTGGTATATATATACAATGGAATATTATGCAGCCATCAAAAAATGAAATCTTGCCATTTGCAATGATGTGGATGGAACTAGAGGGTATTATGCTAAGTGAAATAAGTCAATCAGAGAAGGACAATTATATGATCTCACTGATATGAGGCATTTGAGAAACAAGACAGAGGATCATAGGGGAAGGGAGGGGAAAATGAAACAAGATGAAACCAGAGAGGGAGACAAACCATAAGAGACTCTTAATCTCAGGAAACAAACTGAGGGTTGCTGGAGTGGAGCAGGGTGGGAAGGATGGGGTGGCTGGGTGATGGACACTGGGGAGGGCATGTGCTATGTTGAGTGCTGTGAATAGTATAAGACTGATGAATCACAGACCTGTATCCCTGAAACAAATAATACATTATATGTTAATAAAAATAAATAAATTAATAAATTAATAAATTAATTAATTAAATTAAAAAAATTTGCCTTTGCCAATTGTGATATATTCTATATTTTCTTCTAAAAATATCTTCTATATTTTCTTCTAAAAGTGAAATCATTTTACCTTTTACATTTAAACTACCATCTGTCTGGAACTGATTTTTAGTAACATTATTTTAAATATTAATCTTGTGCTTGAATATAATTTGAATAGTAATCTGGTAGTCTTTGTCATAAATTTTTTCTCTTGTTTTTAAATAAGAAACCAGAAATTTGGAAAGTATTAGTTTTCTAGGTGGAAAAAAATTGTAAGCCCTAAAATTATAATATTGTTCTAATTTTTTAATGTCAATATTGTCCTATTTTAAATTTAGGATAGCCTAAATATGAGAATACAATTTTTCCATTTTATGAGGTGAAATACAAATCAATTTGCCATAAGTATTGATTACATATATAGAGAGGGAATGCTCACAGGAGATGAACAAATTGTGGTGGCGATATAAGACACTTAGACTTGTTTTAAGGAAGGAGTCTTTTATTCATTTGACAACATATTCCTGATATTTATATTATAAGTCTACTTCACAATAAATATATGTATATACATGTTAGCTTGTTAGCTATGTTATATTAATTATATTTATTTTTACATATATATTAGTATGTATTATATTAAAGGTATTTATATTAAAAAAAAAAAAAGAATGATGTTCTGTGAAGCTGAAGACTTGGATAATAAGAGATTTGGAGATTCCCTGCCTGTAAGACACAGAAACTGTGTGATTATGGGAGTGTATTTCTGTAAGATTTCAAGATGTCTTTGCATTAGGTTTCCTCTAGGTTCTAATCTGACATGTGCTCATAAATTTGTCAAAAGTTAAGCTTTTGCTCCTCCTCTGAACAAAAGCTACCCTTTTTTTTGCATGACTTCCCTAAAGTGGTTCCAGGTATTCAAACATTATTTGTTTTTGTTCATTTGGAAAGGCTCTTCCTTTTGAAGTACATTTCTTTTTTATTTCTTACTGTCCATACTTCTTCACTGCCTTTTTTAAAAAAGTCATTTTTTGTTTGTTTCATTGGTGATATCTTGTTGTTTTGATGGGAGTGAAGGTCTTTTAAAATCTTCTATGTTCTATGAATTATTAGTCATTTTAACTAAATATATTTCAGTGTTTCAAAAACATATTCAAAAAGTGAAGTTGTTAGGAACTCAGGCAATACAAAATAAGGCATCATGGCTTCATTGAAGTTGGGGATTCTTTGCTGAAATGCTAGTACAGTAGAAACTTTATTAATAGAAATGGCAAGTCACCAAATGTTCAGGTAGTAGAGTTTAAGAAAACATAGCAAAGTACTAGAGAATTTCCAGAACTCTTTAAGGATAAGCAATTAGGGAAGATAAAATTAGGGAAGAAAAACATCATAGAGAACTATATATCAACATAATACCATAGGGTTCATGACCCTGATTTTTGGTGTGTTGGCTGCTACAGACAAGTATTTGGAAGGTTAGCTAAAGACAGCACAAAGTCAGACTTTACAGCAGTTAATGGATAATGGAGGTAGCCCCTCTCCCCAGAAATTGAGCCAGTTGCAGTAAGAAATTGTTGTAGCATAGAAGTTGAAGCAGAGAGGGAACATGTCTGGGATAGAATGGTGAAGTGGGTATCAAACTAATAAGTTACATTGGTCCATCTGTGTTACCATGGGGCATATGAAAAGTAGATCAAGATCTGAAGTGGTGGGGACAGAGACGAAGGTATAATTTAGGAAGGAGATGGAGGTGTAGATTCCTAGCAGAAACTTGAGACACTGGTAAGAAACAAGAATCCAAGCAGGAAACAAGTAAGGTAGATTGGCCAAAAGATTGGGGAATAGAGAGGGCTTCAATGACCTCATATCAGCATGAGTATTCCAAGGGTTAAATCAACCCCTTCTACATTAAGAGTAGATGCAGCTTACTAATTGCAGAACTTTACTGGCTTATGGAAAGATACTATCCCATATACTGTCTGCGTTGTCTCTCAATAACAATCATACTGAATGAAATGGAAATTGTAGATTTTACTGTTATTGACAGTTGCATAAGGGTGAGAAGAGCTGAGCAGTAGACCAGAAATCCTGGGTAGGACATTACACAGGTGCTCAAGTTCTCTTTTGGACAACTTTCTAAAGAAAGGAATATCATAGTCACCAGAAATTAATGTGCTATAACCACAAAGCCAAACCAAACCAAAATTTTCCTTTAAATAAATAAGAAATAAACACTTTTTATTTACTTTTATATATTATATATAAGTATATAGATCCTTCTTTGCCCTAAATGAACAGAATGCAACCTGGAGCCATTATTGTATGGCTTAGAATTTTTTTTTGGCTTAGAATATTTTAAGTTAATTTTCAAGTTTCTGAAAATCAATGGTGTTTTGAAATTTGTCTATACCATCAATTTCCAAAATTTGATAAATATGTTATTACTAATAATTTTAATTTTTCATATAAAACTGACACATTGTGGCAAATAGCTGAAAGTCACATAAGTTGGTCACTGTAAAATTATCTAGAGTCTAGTTTATCTTCACATTTTTTGTCAGTGATAAAACATTTTATGTGACTCAGTAATATTAAAGTTTTAATGGAAATGTCTGGTGTTATTGTGTATGTTATTTCCCATTGCTTTTTCTTCAAGGAGTTTTCCTATAAGTAAGCAATATAGGAAATAAATCTTATTTTTTACTGGGCATTGGGTTTCATTTTTGTATTCAGGTGATTTATTATGCCTAGGTGAAAGTGAATAATTGATGATGGGCCAAGGGCAGAAATAGAACACAAGAATGTAACATGCATGGCATCTTCTTTCTAAGACTTTTTATTGACATGATTGCCGAAATTCTCCTTATGAACTTATGAGATAGGCTACTACCATGGAATATCAATTTTTTCCTATGCACAATGCAAATATAGCATAGAATGGTTTAAGCTATTTTAAAATTAGAGCACAAGATTCTGGATTATATAAATATGGGTCCAAATCCAAATTCTTGGATTTAGTTCTATAATCTTGGGTGAGTTACTTAATTTCTCTAAATATGGTGGCCATTCTATAACATGGGGATAATATGAATATTCACCTTATACAGTATTCTTTGAGTATTAATTGAAATAATATCAGATTTTTTTGACATATAGAAAGTGACATGCATATTAGACATTATTATTATTATTATATCATCATCATCATCACCAAATATTAAGGTATTTTTCTGACACCAAGTACTAGTCATAAAATAATTAATTCCCAATTCAATTTTTGTATATATTTTCAAATATTCACTTTCACATTTTACCAAATTCCTTAGTGATTAAAATAAGAAGAAATTTTAACATATTAAAAACCAGGCCAGATTTTTTTTCTGTCATTATTATTGATTTATTTGATTTTCTGTATAGTTTAAACATCTGTATGCACTCCCATATGATTTTTTTTACATTTTTCAAATTCTTTATTATTTTTTTTATTAATTTTTAGGCCACATAGTTTTATTAAATACATAATGCCTTTGATGATAATCAAAGAGATCAGAGAAAGATCTAGACTTTGACTCTAATATGTGCCTCTGCTTCAAGTTTGTGGTTCCATAATGAACATCATAGTATCTGAGATCGATTACATTCCTGACCCTGTTAGCAAGATAACTGAGTCTCCTCCATGCATGATTTTTTGCTCCAATGTCATACAAGTCTTATATGACTGAAATGGACCCTGATTCCTCTTTGAAGTCTTTTAAGTAGTTCTTCAAAACAATATACACATAAAGGGCATAGTATAATAATTTGTGAAAAATTCTAGTCACCTGAAGGAGTTAATTAACTTTTCAAAATACCCTTGGAGAAGTCCCCATGGGTTTATCATGGCTGTCATTGATATGGGTTTATTGTAGACATAATTACTAGAATATAAACTTTTTGCAAATGAAGACATCTTACTCTTATTTTGTGCCTTCTTCTTTTTTTGAGAGAGAGAAAGAGTGTGTGAGCAGTGGGGAGGTGCAGAGGGAGAGGGAGAGAGAGAATCTTAAGCAGGTTCCCCATTCAGCACAGAACCAGATGCAGGGCTCAATCTCACAACCCTGAGATCATGACCTGAGTCAAAATCAAGAGTCAGACACTTAGCTAACTGAGCCACCCAGGCTCCCCTTATTTTGTGCTGTCTGTTAAAAATAGCATGGGGCATAGGCACACAGCTTGCTTATCACTCCTAGTTAGAGGTAAGTTGGACACTAGAGACACTAGGGAGGACACAAAAAAGCCACAATTCCCCAACATCCCCATCATACAACAACACCAGCTCCCCTAATGCCAAGCTGTGATCAATCAGGAAGTGAATGAGAGAAATAAATCCCCTGATCTCTCTCCTGCTTTCTGACCTGCTGGCATCTCCCATTGGTTGAACTCCACACGAAGCTAGACAACAAAGGGAGAAAAGGATGCACTCCATTGAGGGCATTTTCTCAGGGTATGGAGCAGGGTAGAGAAGAGAGAAGAATGAATATGAATGGCCAAATGGATAATAATCCATAATATGAGAACCTAGCATGATTCTAATTCTTCTCCTTTCACAGGAAATAGGGTTCTAATGTCCTGCCTGCTTGCTTGCTTGCTTGCTTGCTTGCTTTCTTTCTTTCTTTCTTTCTTTCTTTATCTTTTAATTTAAATTTTATTAGTTAACATATAGTGCAATATTGGTTTCTGGAGTAGAATTCAGTGATTCATCACTTGCATACAACATCTAGTCCTCATCACAAGTGCCCTCTTTAATACCTGTCATACATCGCCCATCTTCCACCCACCTCCCTCCATCAACCCTCAGTTTGTTCTCTGTCATTAAGAGTCACTTATGGCTTGTTTCCTTCTCTCCTTTTTTTCTTTTCCCCCTTCTCCCTTCCCATATGTTCATCTGTTTTCTTTCTTAAATTCCACATAAGAGTGAGATAATATGGTATTTGTCTTTCTCTGATTGACTTATTTCAGTTAGCGCAATACCCTCTAGCTCCATCCATGTCATTGCAAATGGCAAGATTTCATTCTTTTATGGCTGAGTAATATTCCATTATATATATACCACCTCTTCTTTATCCATTCATCAGTCGATGGACATTTGGGCTCTCTCCATAGTTTGGCTATTGTTTACAATGTTACTATAAACAATGGGGTACTTGTACCCCTTCAAATTTGTAATTTTGTATCCTTTGGGTAAATACCTAATAATGCAATTGCTGGATCATAGGGTAATTCTATTTTTAACCTTTGGAGGAACCTCCAAATTATTCTCCAGAGTGGCTGCACCAGTTTGTATTCCCACCAATAGTGCAAGAGGGTTCCCCATTCTCCTTGTCCTTACCAACACTTGTTGTTTCTTGTGTTGTTAATTTTAGCCATTCTGAAAAGTGTGAGGTGATATCTCATCATGGTTTTGATTTATCTTTCCCTATGATGAGTGATGTTGAGCATCTTTTCATGTGTCTGTTAGCCATCTGGATGTCTTCTTTGGGGAAGTGTCTATTCATGTCTTCTACCCATTTCATAACTGGATTATTTGTTTTTTAGGTGTTGAGTTTGTAAGTTCTTTATAGATTTTGGATACTAACCCTTAATCAGATATGTCATTTGCAAATATCTTCTCTCATTTCATAGGCTGCCTTTTAGTTTTGTTGATTTCTTCCTTCACTGTGCAAAAGATTTTCATATTAATGAGGTCCCAATAGTTCATTTTTGCTTTTGTTTCCCTTGCCTTCAGCAATGTGTCTAGTAAGAATTTGCTATGGCCAGGAAACCTGGGTGGCTCAGTCTGTTAAGCATCTGCCTTTGGCTCAGGTCATGATCCCAGGGTCCTGGGATTGAGTCCTGCATCAGGCTCCTTGCTCAGTGAGCAGCCTGCTTCTCCCTCGGCCTGCTGCTTCCCTTGCTTGTGCGTGCTCTCTCTCTCTCTGACAAGTAAATAAAGTTGCTATGGCCAAGGCCAAAGAAGTTGCTGCTTGTGTTCTCCTCTAGGACTTTGGTGGTTTCCTGTCTCATATTTAGGTCTTTTATCCATTTTGAATTTATTTTTATGTATGCTGTAAGAAAGTGGTCCAGTTTCATTCTTCTGCATGTTGCTGTCCAGTTTTCCCAACACTATTTGTTGAAGAGAATGTCTTTTTTTTCCATTGGATATTCTTTCCTGCTTTGTTGAAGATTAGCTGACTATAGAGTTATGGGTCCATTTCTGGGTTCTCTACTCTGTTCCATTGATCTATGTGTGCTTTTTAATAATTTATTTTTATTTTTGTGTGTGTGCCAGTACCATACTGTCTTGATGAATATAGCTTTGTAACATAGCCTGAAATCCGGAATTGTGATGCCTCCAGTTTTGTCTTTCTTTTTCAGAATTGCTTTGGCTATTTGGGATACAAATTTTAGGATTTTTTTGTTCTAACTCTGTGAAAAATGCTGGAGGTATTTTGATAGGTATTGCATTAAATATGTAGATTGCTTTGGGTAGTACAGACATTTTAGCAATGCTTGTTCTTCCAATCCATGAACATGAAACGATTTTCCACTTCTTTGTATTCTCTTCAATTTCTTTCATAAGTGTTCTATTGTTTTCAGAGTATAGATACTGCCTGCATTATTTTAATTCTAACATCTGAATTGTCCTTGACTTTTTTTTCTTTTTATTATCATACTCTTTACTGCACTAGAATCATCTGGTCATGAGGCTAAGAAAGGATGACTGACTTTTGAGGTGATGAACATATCATAGTTTCCTGAAGGTTCTAACATTTCCTATCATCCTATCATGGTACTTTATTTTTCTTAATTCAGTAAATGGAATTTAAGTGGAACAATTACTCATTCAACAAATATTTTTGAGCTTTTACTATAGATCAGTCACAATTCTTGATGCTAGATATCCATAGTGAATAAAACAATGTCCCTTAGCTCGTGGAACTTACATGTTAGTAGGGAAGACACACATTTTATCAGCAATTGCACAAGAAATTGTTTAGTTGCAATAGAGATAATTCTAGGAATCTAAACAAGAGGAATCTGTGAGGCCATATAAGAAGAGGTTCTGATCTAGTCTGGGTGTTTAGGAAGTGTTTCCTAGATATGGGGATATCTGAGATGATCCTTCAAGGGTGAGTGGAGATTGAGTAGAAAAAGGGCAAGAGGGAGTAAGGAAAGAACATTCTTGACTAATGTGAGTGCACTAGGGTGGGATGAGCAATACTCATTGAAGGCTCTGAATGCAAATGCGATATTATGAATCAGAGAATGTGAAAGCTGAGGAAGATTTTTAGAATTTTTTGGGTTCATTCCCAGTGTTTTATAGATGATCACTAACAGTGCCTGCTTATTACTGACAGAATTTGATGTCAACAACACCAGGTGATTTTTATGGTTATAATCAGTTGGATATTGACACAAGCCCACTTGGACTTGCAGATGTCTGTCTGAATCAGTTGAAGGATTTAGCACTGAAAGTCCTTATCAATAACCATCAATATATTTATGCTCATTTAAGTTTTCATTGATATCTTTGTTTTCCCCACTTTTTTCCAGTTCCCTAAAATTTTTGTCATAAAATCAACATATTTCAATTCTTATAAGTTTAACTTCTAGATTGGCTTGTGAAGTCACTTTAAGATAAGCAATTTTCATTTTCTTTAAGGTGAGGTTAGCACTGAAGTGATTTTATGAATAATAGCTGAACTTGGCACAATGCTATTAACAGTTCTTGGATACTTGATGAACAAGCCAACCACACATTGTTTAGATAGCTTGTTTTCTTCATTTTATGTTTTTTCTTCTTTTTTGTCCATCCTCTTCTTACTGCCTAATATGTACTATTGAATAAGTGCTATGTAAACTTTCTTAAGCATTCAGATTTTGTTACTTTTTGTCTCAGCTTTCACAAAATTTAATTTATTGTTCCATTATATCACTCTTTGTCCCTATAGTAGGGACATTGTTTAAACATAGATCTTTTGACAAGGGTTTCTTTTCTTCTTTAAAAGGTAGAAACTGTCAGCATATTGATGCTGTAGCAGGAGATGGGAGGGAGAGGTGGGCCAGCAGTAGCATGGGAATCCCAAACTGGGTAATCTATACTATTTCCATTTGACCTTTGGTTGTATTTTTAGGAAATCCTGCCCTTAATTTCAATATTAGTTGGAAAGGATCACAGATTCAATGACTGGGGCTCCTACACTACTTCTGGCAACCAGGAATATATACGAAGTCTTCAAGAAGGTGAAGGCATTCTTTACTCATCTTTCAAATGGCCTCATCAACTTAGGGATCTTTTCACCTTGAATTTTCTCTCTCCTTTATTTTTTCTCTCTCTTCCCTGCAGCTCAGTCTGACCTTTCAGTCAATTCCTGTGTATTATGGATTGTCACATTCTGCAGAGTGGAGGATCTACTTTTTAAGACCATTTGTCTTTCACAGCAATAGTCTGATAACTATTATGCCAACATGTCTCTTCCCCATAAGTAATGAGGATACCATGAGTAAAAAGGAGCAAAGGGGCAAGATACGCTATCCCACCATATGTTGTGTCATTTGAATATTAATGTCTATGATATTTGGATTTTTAAAATGCTTTCATTCTTGTTGCCATGTTACCTGTTATATTTAAGAGGTTCACGGTTGAATTGAGCACTTAAAAAACATTTCTTACCCCAAATTCATAAAGTAGCAATTGTTTCTTATTTACAACTATACTTGTATTAATCCTCTTTAGAAGAGGAAGGCAATAAACATGTATTGATTGCCTACTAATTGCCAAGCACTGTAGGTACTTCATCTCAATTATAGAGGTAAGAATAGTATTGGCTTAGATATATTAACTAACTTGTTTAAGATAACATAAGTAGAAAGGATAGATTCAAGACTTGAAATCAAACCCATTAAACCCCTGTAACCAGAACCCACAGCCTCTTACATGTATTTCTTTGTTTGAAATTTACTTCCTTTCCTACCTATTCACATACAATGCATCCCTCCAGGAAGTTCTTTCCTATCATGTCAGACCTTCTTCAACCATCAGGAGTCTTAGTACACTTTCCCTTTTCTAAATTCCTATAGCACTTATGGTGTGCACTACAAATTCTTGTTATTGTTTCTTTATTGGTTGATATTCATATTCATATTCATTCATTCATTCATATTCATTTAGCCTCTCCCGCTGGATTTTATGTCCCTCGAAGCTGGTGCTCGTTAAGTTTGTGGTTTTCAGGACTAGTTCAAGGATGTAGAGTGAAGATAGGATGTTTGCAGACTTTTTGCCAAGGTATGCGAGTTACTGAAGGAGGCATAGGAATGCTGAAAAAACAAGGATATGAAACCCTGAGACATGAAATTTTAGTTTGAAGAAAATATGGCAAGGTGATATCTAGATATAACAAACACAGAGTTATTAGAATGAGGTTAGTATTTGCAGAGAGAAGATGACCACTAAGCTCAAAAGTGGGATTTAAACAAAGCCACTCCTTCTAAAGCCTTATGCCTAATATTTTTACCAATTGTCTCTGTATGGACAATTTCTCTGGAATTATTCCTGAAGGAGAGAATTTCTGATACCTAGGCCATGTGACTTACAATGTATAAATGTGCTGTGATCTAAAACTCACTTTGTCTCTCTGTCTCTATTCTGTCTGTCCATCTGTCTGTCTGTCTCTCTCTCACGCACACACACACACACACAGTGTTTTCTTAGAGAAATAAATTTAATTGCTATATGTAGAATAAACTTAGAAGTACCTATGTCCAATATTGTTCTAGCCTTATATCAAAGAAGTGATTGTCAAATTCAATATCTGCTTCGTATTATTCCCCCTTTGTATGAATTACTTATCTAAAGTTTGGATGTATTGTTTTAAAATGGACACAGAAATGATAATCATCATCACCATAAGTAGGTATGAAAACAAGAAAAATGAAAATCTGAGACCATGTTGTTTGGGTAACCTACTTATTGCTGGGCATGACTCATTTCAATTATAAAATTACTTGTGATAGACATTCATAGGATGCAATTAATGGCATTATGCAGTAAGAATAAACTTTGTACCCATATCTCTGCTTAGGTTGAAGATGCTTTCACTATGTTTCTAATCTGCTCACATTAAAAGGAAAACATGGAGCAGGACACAAATGGGCTTGTTTAGATCATATAAAACTCAGAATAGGGAAGGAAAGATAGAGTTACAGCTCAGAAGCCATTACAAGAATAGTAAATAAAACAGCCAGCCATTATTTCGTGGAGCATATTGGAGAGAAGAACAATTTTCTTGGCAATGCAGCAGGGAATTTGGAACCAAGCATCATATTTAAAAGATTTAGGGTTTCTGCAAAAAAGCAATATTTCTCAGGCATAAAAAAATTGACTTCCCTGTGTAGCCCAGGCTTAGAATATTCAAAAAAGGAGCAGAACCCGAACATTCAAAAGGAAGATAAAGGAAACATATGGACAATGACTATAATATCTTACTACAGTAATTCAGGGTAAGATTATTCACTATAGCATACCGACACATAAAAGGATACTTACATTAAAATGTACAACATGGGATCCATTCATTTTGAACAGTCTTTTTCAAATTGTAGGTTGCCACTCATTGGAGTGTCATTAATTTAATGTGTCATGAAAACAACTAAAAAATGAAATAGCCTAGACTTAAATAAAATGCATAGAAAATGAACTGCATACATTTGCAACAACGTGGATGGAACTGGAGGGTATTATGCTGAGCGAAATAAGTCAAACAGAGAAAGACATGTATCATATGACCTCACTGATATGAGGAATTCTTAATCTGAGGAGACAAACTGAGGGTTGCTGGAGTGGGGGGTGGGGTGGGAGGGATGGGGTGGCTGGGTGAGAGACATTGCAGAGGGTATGTGCTATGGTGAGTGCTGTGAATTGTGCAAGACTGTTGAATCACAGATCTGTACCTCTGAAATAAATAATACATTATGTGTTAAAAAGAAGAAGAAGAAGAAGAAGGGGAAGAATGAAGGGGGGGAAATCAGAGGGGGAGACGAACCATGAGAGACTATGGACTCTGAAAAACAAACTGAGGGTTTGAGAGGGGAGGGGGGTGAGAGGATGGATTAGCCTGGTGATGGGTATTAAAGAGGGCATGTTCTGCATGGAGCACTGGGTGTTATACGCACACAATGAATCATGGAACACTACATCAAAAACTAATGATGTAATGTATGGTGATTAACATAACATAATAAAAAAAAAGAAAATGAACTGCATATAGTAGTATTTGCTTTGTAAAAAATAGTGTAAATTACCTATCTATCATCTATCTATTCTTCTATCCCTTCAGGGCTCATGTGTGGCTCATGGCCAAAAATGTTTCAAAGATACTTGCCTTTTATGATAGGAAATCATGGAAGGCATTATAGTGGTAGTGACATTTTGGCTGATTATTAATAAAGGAGTAGAAGTTTCTAAGACCAAGAAAGGGTTGATAAAAGGCAAAAAAAAAATTGTAAAGGCAAAAATAGTACTTGCCAAAATTATTACTCTAGGGATGTGAGATTATATATAAAAAGCATTAAAACTTTTTTTTTTTGGTAACACCTTTACAGAGATATAATTCACATATAAAGAAATTCACTTATTTTAATACCATTGGTTCCTAGTATACTCACCAGAGTTGTGCAACCACCACCACAATCAATTTTAGAACATTTTCATTACCCAAAAAGGAACACCATACCCTACATCTGTCACCCTCCCTTATACCTGTTGATCTGCCCATCCTGCCTCATCCTACCTGTTGATCTCCCCATCCTGCCTCATTCTTCGGCAGCTGCCAATCTACATTCTATCTCTATAGATTTGCCTATTTTGGACATTTCATGTAAATAGATTGTATGATTACATCAATGATTTTCAGGTGTTAAACCTACCTTGCCTTCTTGGGAAAAATCCCACTTCATTGTGGTGTAGAATCCTTTTTATATGTTGTTAGATTTCATTGAGGATTTTTTGCATCTATATTCATAAGAGATAATGGTTTGCATTTGTATTTTCTTGTGGTATTTTTGTTTTGTTTTGTTTTTGGCCTGGTGAAAACATTTCTTTTAATTGCAGGACTTTTCGAATTTTTAACATGCTCATAGTTACTGTGATTCTTTATGTAAGTTCAAGCATTTCTTAAGTCATTTTAAAATGAGATCTTTTATTCTTAGGTATCAAAAGGGACAAGTGTTCCATGGAAAATGCTTTGGGAAACACCATAATAGAGTAACAAATGAACACGCTGTATTTTGAATCCTAGAATAGTTTGGTATTTATAAGTTTTTTTTATGAGTTTCTTGGTAAGAAGGGAAAAGGAAATTAAAATTAATATAAGAACCTCACTCTCCAATTTCTGAAGTTTGTAATAGGACCTAGGGTAATCATATAGAAGCTGAATATATACCTCTATATACATTCCACAATTCCTGAATTCAGGAATTTTCAACTAGTCCTTTAGTGTTTTCATGAAATCTGGAAGCTACTCTCTCTTCCGCATGCTGTTATCTGGAATGGGTGGAAATATCCACAGGGATCATGTAAACACTCTGAAGCCAGCCAGAGGAAAGTTGGGTACAAACTGCAACTGTTTTGAATTGCTACTTATTTCAGAAATGCTTATTTCTGTCTGAATATGAAGTATAATCTTTCAGAGGATGTTTTTGGTTTCCCAGTAACTTGTCATATTAGGTTTCCTGTATGCACCTGTCCTTTTCAACCCCCTCTACTCCAGACTACTAGAAACTTCTTGCTTTCTTTCCTTTGCTAGGTTTATTTTGCATGTTACCTTTTTCCTATCCATGCTTCCATTTTCTCTGTGGCTTCACGGCAGGGTGCATATACCTTTGATATATTGTCAGCCACCCACGTGTCCTCAAAGAATTTGCAGTGGTCATTAGGCTAACGAGCATATGTGCTGTGGTGTTGAGTGCTATAAAAATAATCAATGGAATGTCACCCATCGTGTTACTTTTCTAGCCCAGACATTAACTGCCTAAGTGAAGGGTAGGCACAATTTGTTCCTCCTGAGTTATTACAGAGCCAACGGTGCTTCCTTTGCAAGCACACTACAGGGAAGTGTGCATAAACACAACCATTGGCTTAGTGACAGATCCTCTGTCATCTTCATCAGATTGGCCTGAATATTCTTCCTCTTTGGGAACTCTCAGA
Source organism: Phoca vitulina (assembly GCF_004348235.1). Taxonomy (NCBI): domain Eukaryota; kingdom Metazoa; phylum Chordata; class Mammalia; order Carnivora; family Phocidae; genus Phoca; species Phoca vitulina. The sequence continues at coordinate 22,065,007 of NW_022589727.1, forward strand.
AGTTAGAGATTTCATTTAACTTATATCAGTATTTAAAAAACAGAAATCTGCAATTGCTTCACAATAACTTGATTCTGAGTTGGTAAGCAGAGGTGGCACTTTTAGTCTTTTCCATTATGTACACTGGTTTTCTCATATCTTCGTCCTAGAACACTGTGCTCATCTAAGCTTTCCAATGGAATTTTGCAGAACGATAGTAACAAAGTTTGATGCTGTACATTATTCTTAGAGTCCTGTATTTGTCACCTCCCACCCTCTGTGCATTTTCCAATAATTGTTGACCTCATGGGAGAGAGAGGGGTCCAGCTTAGACATGCCAATGTAGTAGGTTCCTTTGATAGACGTACTGAGTTCCACAACCTATTAGAGAACAAGCAATAAACTACCACCATCTTCAGAAAGAAAAAAAAAAAAAGGCAAGAGTTACAGGAAACTTTTTGCTCCCATTCTATTTTCTGTCCTTTTGTGACTCACTTGGCGTTATGCTCATTAGAAGAATCCCTCTTCTTCCTGTCTTTCAGATTTGGTTTCAGGCCAACAAACGAGAATCATTTGAGGCGGGGCTTTCTTGGTTTCAAACCTTTAGGAAATGATAACAATAAGGAAGTCCAAGTAGCATGGATGACTAAGAAGAACATGACCTGCAGGACCTAACAGACTTTCTGGCTGGAAGGTTTCCCTGTGCTCCCTCCAGAGTTCCTAGTTCCCATCACCAAAGAATCATGTGCATTTTGTTTCTTTCACTTGCAAAAATAGAGACAAATATTAACCTGCTTTCCAGGATTTATGCCTTCATAAATAATAAATCCATGATCTCAGGGTTTCATATCAATCTAAGTAGACTTTTTTTTTTCTTTCTCTCTCTGGCATATATTTGAATTGACATTAAAATTTCAAGAGGAAGAATATATTGTCCAGGTGGAAACTACTAACAGAAATGCAGATTTAAAAAAATTTATCAATACTGAAAGCATATTCACTTTGATCTAATAAGCTATAGTCTTCATACACCTCTTTTCTGCTTACCTCAGTCTCCACAAGTCTGCCCCTGACTCACTGAGAAAACTGGGAAGAATTATTTGACTTCTGCATGAATTGTTTGCACAATTAGTGGGAAAAGGATAAATATATTTCTTCCTTTTGCTTCTTGTCTTCTGTGTAAAAAGCACAATGAGGACACATAACATCAGTTTTCAAAATACTTGATCTTTCTATAGAAACTTACAATTGTTACTGTATTATTATTATTATTATCTCATCCTATGAAAATTACCGGTTAGGTTAATTACTGTTAAACAGCTATTTATCAACATGCAAGAGAAATAGCTTAACTATCAGACTAACATACTTCTTAAAATCTTTTATATGTCTTAAATTAAATAAATCTGAAGTTGTATCAATAAGAAAAAAGATTAGAATTGCATGGACATTCCTAAACATGAAAAAAAGTAAAGTGGCAGTTTGTCAGCTAGAGAACACCAATGGCTTAGTACAAGGCAGACAAATTCATCAGCCCTTGTTTAGAATACAGTTCTGGGGATGCAGATAAAAGACTGCCAGTCAGTCACCCCTGGGGATATAGTTGAGTTTCATTTGAAGACATTTAAACTGCCTGATTTGTTTGTAAATCTGGTCCAGTTTCTTCTTCTTGATTATGCTGAGATAATTTAAGATGTCAAGAATCTCTTATTTAAAAATATTTATTGGGCAGAGCAAGATGGCGGAGGAGTAGGAGACCTGGATTTCGTCTCCTCTCAGGAATTCAGCTGGATAGGGATCAAACCATTCTGAACACCTACAAACTCAACAGGAGATCAAAGAAAAGAAGAGCAACAACTCTCTGAACAGAAAAGCGACCACTTTTTGGAAGGTAGGACGTGCGGAGAAGTGAATCCGAGGCGATATTCGGGAGGATAGACGGCAGGGGAGGGGCCTCCGACGGCCGCTTCTGGCAAGTGATAGAGCCACGGAGCACAAAATCGGAACTTTTAAAAGTCTGCTCCGCTGAGGGACGTCACTCCGGTGGCGAAGTGGGGGGTGGAACCCTCGCGGGACAGTGTGGTCTCAGGACCCTCGGGATCACAGAAAGACCGGGGGTGCCTGAGTGCGGCAGAGCTCCCAAGTATCGGAGCAGGGAAGCCGGCTGCAGAGACGGAGACCAGGCGCGGGCTCTCAGCTCGGGGTTGCTATAAACCGTGATCCGCGGCACAGTCGGGCCACAGCTCCTCCAGCAGGGACCCAACAAGCGGCAGATCCGGGGAGACTCACCTTCTTCCCCCGGGAGGAGAGGTGCGGGAGCGCACCGCGGGGATCTGCTGGGTTTGGAGACTCCACCCGGGGTCGGGTGCCAGATAGAAAGGCGCGGTCACAGGCCGGGTGAGCACGGAGTGCGGCCGGAGACCGGGGAGACGGGAGTGACTGACTGCTTTTCTCTGGGGGCTCGCTGAGGAGCGGGACCCCAAGTTCTCGGCTCTGCCGGGGCGGAGACTGGGAGGCTGCCATTTTCACTCTCCGCCTCCAAAGCTGTACGGAGAGCTTGCAGGGAACAAAAGCTCCGGAGAGCAAACCCGAGCAGATTACTTAGCCCGGACCGGCAAGGGCGGGGCAATTTTGCCTCCGGCAAAGACATTTGGGAACCACGGCAACAGGCCCCTCCCCCAGAAGATCAGCAAGAACAGCCAGCCAAGACCAAGTTTACCGATCAATGAGAACGGCAGAACTCCAGCGCTAGGGGAACACTGCACATAGAATTCATGGCTTTTTTACCATGATTCTTTAGTCTTTCAAAGTTAATTATTTTTTTTAACTGTCTTTTTTTCTTTTTTCCTTTTTTCTTTTTTTTTGAATTTTTCTTTTTCCCTTTTTCAACCAACATCTTATCAATCCCTTTTTTAAAAAAAAACATTTTTATTTTTCATTTTTAAAGTCATATTCTATCCCTTCATAGTAGTTACCCGTATTTTTGGCATATATATATAAGTTGTTCTCTCTTTAAAATCTTGAGATAGTTTCTTCTAACAGATCAAAATATACTCTAAATCTCTAGTGTATGGTTTTTTTCTACTCCCCTGCCTGATCACATTCTCTCCCTTTTTTCTTTCTTTCTTTTTTTTTTAATCCTCTTCTTTCTTTTTTCAAACAACTTATCAAATCCTTTTTTAAAATTTTTTATAATTTCCATCTTTACAGTCATATTCCATCCCTTCATCATATCAACCCTTATTTTTGTACATATATAAGTTTTTATTTCTTTAAAATTTTGGGAGGGACTTTCTTTTAACAGACCAAAATACACCCAAAATCTAGTGTGTGGCACTGATCTATAATCCAGCCTGATCATATTTGATCACATTCTGTTTTTGTTTTGTTTTGTTTTGTTCTGCTTTTGTTTGTTTTTATCTTTATCTTTTTCTTTTTTCTTTTTTTCTTTCCTTTTCTTTTTTCTCTCTTTCCCTTTCTTTTCCCACTGCTTCAGGTCTTTTCTGATTTGTTTAGAGTATATTTTCTGGGGACGTTGTTACCCTGCTAGCATTTTGTTCTCTCATTAATCTATTCTCCTCTGCACAAAATGACAAGACGGAAAAAATCACCTCAACAAAAAGAACAAGAGGTAGTACCGACTGCCAGGGACCTACTCAATACGGACATTAGTACGATGTCAGATCTAGAGTTCAGAATCATCACTTTAAAGATACTAGCTGGGCTTGAAAAAAACATGGAAGTTATTAGAGAAACCCTTTCTGGAGAAGTAAAAGAACTAAAATCGAACCAAGTAGAAATCAAAAAGGCTATTAATGAGGTGCAATCAAATATGGGGGCACTAACTGCTAGGATAAATGAGGCAGAAGAAAGAATCAGTGAGATAGAAGACCAAATGATGGAAAATAAAGAAGCTGAGAAAAAGAGAGATAAACAACTACTGGATCACGAGGGCAGAATTCGAGAAATAAACGATACCATAAGACGAAACAACATTAGAATAATTGGGATCCCAGAAGAAGAAGAAAGAGAGAGAGGGGCAGAAGGTATAATGGAGCAAATTATAGCAGAGAACTTCCCTAATTTGGGGAAGGAAACA